>NC_091432.1:154153577-154266077 GCF_964237555.1 Oryctolagus cuniculus | reverse complement strand
TTTTATTTAAAAAATTCATTCTAATTCTATTTGATCTCAGTCCAACTTGGACTAATGTATTCCTTTTTCTCTGTTACATGAACTGATATTATATTTAATAATGGTGATGTTTATGTTTCATGTTTCAAATAGCCTTTAAAAACTCAGCTACATTAAATGTTCTGTCACAATGTAAAGCAAATATAGAAGAGAAGGATAGATTATTTATAGCCAGATCCATGTAATGGAAGATAGATAGATGCTTGGAACAATTTCATAAAAGCTGATGAGGAACCTTATTTCAGACTGTGTCTATTTTCTATCTTATAAAATTATCCTCATTTTTCCCAGCTTAATAGCCCTGGGTTTATGTAGACTTGGTAGAGATCATCTAATTTCAGAGAAGGTAAACTCTTCCCCAACTCTCTGGGGTAACACAAGAATGGTCTATGCCAGTCATGGGACTCATCTGCTCTTCACCAGGAATGAGATCAAGGTGCACCAATAACTCAGATGCAGCCAAGCCACATCTGCTGAAGGGGCTGACCGAGACACCACTTTCCTTAAGGGAAAGCCTTTTGTGACTTCTTCCTTTCCACATGGACCACTGGTGAAGAGTGCAGTATGAGCAGCTCTGGCAGTCATCTTTCAGGGAGGCTCTTTCAGAGGTTAAAGGGACTCCAGCTAAGCCTGGTAGCTAAGAAGGTAGAGTCTGCTTCCTAATTTTGCCATTAACTTGGAATCTCCTACTTCCAGATTTCTTGAGTGAAAACTAAATACCTGTTCTCACTGTGGTCAACTGGGTTGTCTTCTCCTTGCAAATGAAAACATTCCAAACTAATATAAACTTTTCACTGGAATATAACTTCAGGAATTTATAAAGTTAAGCCTGTCATTTTAAAGGTTCTAGTTCTGTTTTTTGTTGTTTATTTATAATTATGATCTTGAGCTACTGCGATCTACTATTTATTATTTGCTGTGCTGCAGGATGAAATGGAAAGAGGTATGTTTTCCACTATATTGACTGAATAGGTATGAGGGGTAATCAAAACTCTGTGGGAAATTCTTAAATGACAAAACTCTGCATGTATTTCAAAAATTTTTGTACCAAAATATACATTATTAAGATGCATATTATGACAGAACCGTTTATGGATTTCAGATGTTCTCACACCAAGATTGTCTTTTCCTTCCATTTTTTCTATCCACTTTTTGAAGTACTTTTATATTTAGATCTCTGCAACTCCAGCTCAACATCTTGTGACATCTGGCTCCACTTTTGTGGCTCCGAAAAGCCCTATCCTAGATCAACAGTGAAAACATGTACTGTCAGACATGAGGGTGTTTTGGACCATGATTGTCTGCATTAGTTATCCATGAAGAGCTTGCTAATTTGATAGGCAAAAAAAGAGAACAGATGCTTTGAAACCTGTGTTCTAAAATATGTATGTTGGCCTGGTGAAAAGAAAGCTGCCACTCAGTTGTTGAATTTGATTGTGTTAATATTATGCCCTTCATTAGAAAATGGGGAAAAGTGTCTCAGATTACAGCAGCAGTATTCCAGTTTAGCATGAATATGCTAATATGAGATTTAGGGGTTACTTATAGAGGAAATCCAATGTCTTTACCCTTTATGAATATGTACCACTATGTTTGGATAACTACTTTTCTGGAAATATTATTTTTCTCTAACAGAAGAAATTCTGTTGGATGCTATTAAAGCAAGTTGTTTGGTGAGATCCTTGAAGGGATTTGACATTTTTTATTAATAAGAAAACATTTGCAATTCCACTTGCTAGTGTAGGATAAAAATGACTTTGTTTTCTTGCTCATTACACTCCAGGGCCTGCAGAGAATCTCTGCAGGTCGAAGAGGCAATCCTCCCTGTAGGATGTTTTATTGAGTGGCTAATCAAATGTGTTGTGGAACCCTTCATCTTTTGTGAAGCCTCTACTACTCGCCACATAGTTACCCTCTGTAGAAGAAGCCTTAGAAACATTATTGGCCCATCCAAGCAAAATGTTTCATTTTCCTTACAAGCAACTTGGTAGATTTTATGATAACATACATCTTCAAGTGGACAGTGAAAGCAAAAATGTCAGGTAGATTCTGACAATTATTTTTACTCAGTCTAGAAGGAATGGTATTAAAACCGTCTTTTCATAGCTATCTGAATTGATTTTGCTGATTATCAGAGGCTGAGATGGCTTTTGCCTTGCCCTGTAAGTAGATTTATTTTTCTGTGAATACATCACAGTAATCGCACCTATCATACTCTTTATTGCTGTGGGTTTTTGTCATAAGAAATTCTTTATTTTTGCATTTTTTGTTTGAAATGTGAAAGGTTTTTGTTTTGCTTTTTAAATTTAAATGGCAATAGGTCAGGAACCTTAATTTTGCTCTGACTTGCTTTTTCAAGGCTGGAGTTATTGCCTGGTGTCTATAAATGCCTCTTTTCAAAATGAAGTTTCTGTGTTTATTGAATATGTCAGCTCAATAAAAGCAAAATTATGAAGAACTTAGGGTATAAATTTAATAATGTATTTCTCATAATGTTATCTTCAATGTCTCTTGCTTAATTTCCTTTATAGCTAGTGCTATGGTCTCTAATGATATTGTTTGTCTTATTTCTCTACTTATTTGTTATCCATACACTCCAGTTTGAATTTATATTTTGTGAGAGCCAGATCATGTGTCTTCTCATTCCCTGACGTGGACTCATCCTTGGGTATTGGTTGGAAAATAAAACACACACATGCCTACACACGTGAATGAATAAATCTTTTTACAGTTAGGAGATATGAGTAACTACAGTGCGACTGCTATTTTTCTAGCTATTACAGGATAAAACCACTTTAAAGTAGATGTTACACATCATCTCCAGCAGATAATGGTTCAACTTATTTTCAAATGGTATGTATCCAGTAGAAGAAACCATATGTGAAATCCTGAATTTTGTTTTTTCTTGGGCTAGTCAGCCACACAATCAGGAGGATAAACAACTGATACTTTACAGCAGAGTGTGTTGCTATGATGTCTAATAGATAAGGTATAATAAATGCCTTTGCAACTTAGGATACTTGCAATTCATGATGATTAATCAGGATAAAACCACAATGTAAGGTTAAAATCATCTGTATGTCCTCTACAAAGATATTCTGATAACTCAACTGTAACAAATACTCACTAATAACTGAATCCTTCATACAAGGTTGAAAATTCTCCAGATGTTCATGAGAGTGAAAAAGCCCTGCTAACTTCCATGGCAGTCTGGCCTTCAGATGCCTCTAGCCCCAGGGACATCTGACTACAACTGCACGTGCAAGCTCAAATTGTGATTCTGCATTTGCAAGTTCAAATATGATTCTATGAGAATCACAGAACTGTGAGTGGAAATAATAAACAATTATTTCCAGCACTAGGTATTGGGGCAATTGGTTTGAACAGTATAGGAAAAAGTTGACAAGGTAAACCTCAACTATGGGTCTTCAAGAAATTTTGTCCTTTTCTAAGTAGCATATTTAGTTTTTGTATTTTTATTAAGATAAAGGAACAGATTTCATGTATTTCATAGACACAATTCTAAGACTGTAGGCCATTATATATATTTGACCTAATCTTTGATTTTATGAAAACATAAAGACTAGTTTTACTTGAAGAATTCATTTTACCAGGAAAAAGAAAAGATTTTTGTGTGCCAAATTGGACTAGCGTGTTGGCAGGAAATCAAAGTTCAACTTTAATTTTATCTACAACTGATTATAGACCATATGAGTCTTAATTATCCTACCTATTCTATGATTGCTAGATTCTAATACATGTGTAGACATATTGATGATGATATCCCCTCTTTTCAGAATCTTTGTACTACAATTGTTATAGATTTCTCCTATAAGGTAGATATATTTGAGATGATAACATTGAAAAGCATGGCAAAAAAAACCCTTCAGAACCTTTGGAATACTCATAAAGTTGTCAGTAGTCTCACTGAATTAAAAAGAAGTAAAGTAAAAAACCCAAAAAGACTTATTTGGAATTTCATATCCCTTTGTTTTATATATAATTCCAACACACTGTGTAAGTCTTTCTTGTGCTTTAAGGGTAACTACTTTACCAATTTTTTGATGAGAGGAAGATTAGGGAATCAGCCACTGCTAATACCTAAGACACAATGTCTTCTGCTCTGCGTGTTGAGTTTAAGTAGGTTAAACTTGTGTTCTATTAGGAAAGTTTAAGTGGTTCTTGCTGTTGAAGGAAGTGAGTGTATTGAATCATCAGATGAACACCACTTGAATATCCACAGCTACACATCTGATCCTCTCTGCCTTCTCTATCCTTTGTATTCTCTTGCCATCCTCATGATGTGGCTTTGATTAAAAGGTTGACTTAGTGAAGTTCATGTGGCTTTTACTGTTCACAAGCTCTGCGGGGTCCTGGAAAGAGGAGCATCGTTCAATAAAAATGTGAGACAAATTAAAATGTAAGCCTACAGGTAATTATTTTTCTGTCCATTTGTTTATATCCCTGTTCATCTGTTCATTCATTCATCTATTTAAGAGGCAATCACGATGTTGTTAAAATCCTAATTGTGAAATGACTGAAGGTTTGGGAAGATGTTATGTAACTACAAGGATACTTCAAACAGCTGTGAAAAATGGAAATAAAAAATTTGTTTTGGTTCAAAAAATTTTTGAAATTCATGCAGATGAGGAGTCTTCAAAAAGTTCATAGAACATGATCATTATGCGAAAGCTATACATGTATTTAAAAATATTTGCACCAAAATAACTTATCTTTTAATTTCATTTTCCATAAATTTTGAAGTACCCTTATACATCACTGGTCTTCATTATTTGTACAACTGAAAAATGGATTTCTTTCCTACCTGAAAAACAGCTGCCTCTGCCATTATTCTTCATAAGACTATTGTAATTTGAAGTAATATACATTAGAAAGATGATGTATTTATAAAGTATATTCAGATATTTTTCAAGTGACATTCAAATTCCTCCTTCTCAACCTCAACAGTTTTCAACATTAAAAATAATTAGTTTCTCATGTTTTCTCAAAAATTCTTCTGTGACTTTGAAAAAGTAAAAGCAGTGATACAATTGAGTTCTGAAATTTATTGTTGTGCTTGTCCAAACCATACTGCATTCAGCTTATTTTAAAGAAAGGAAGACATTCTCTGTTCTACTAGCACCACCTCCTGAGATCTTGGTGAGTAAAGAGGAGGAGGAGTTTCCAAGCAGATTTATGCACAGAGGGAACCAAAACAGAAGAGATCTAAGCAAGCAAAAGTTTGTGAACAATGCAAGCAAATTACATTTTAGAAAGGAATGAAGGTTGCTGACTGCTAATGTTCCCTTAATTATCAAGTAATGCAGCTCAGTTGCTTTTCAAATTCATTTTTATGAGTTCCAGTATAGGAATTGTTTCTTGGCTTTTAGGCACTTAATGGAAACATTTTAATTAAAATCATCCCTCAGCAAACACAATTTACTAATTGCACAATTTGAGGAGAGTGTAGTATATTAAGAAATATTTACTTCTTGATTCATAGGCAGGCAGGAAGAAAGTCATTTGGTAAAGCCAAGTTTCCTCTCAGCCTGTGGAAGAATTTGCTAAGTGACTGACACAAGAAGACAATATTCAAATCAAACCGTCTACTGAAAACCAGAGGAGGGTTGAGAAATGTTCACTTACGTCATGCCTATGTTATTCCAAAGCAAACTGACTTCTTCACCCCTGAGCTCCTTTCCTACCAAAAGAAGTTTCCCACCAGACCTGAAGAAGATGATGGCTCACTTGTCACTATGTTACCTCTTGTATGACTTCATCTGCCAGGAGTATTGAAAACTGTTAGTGGCACATCAGAATAGCCAGCACCCCTGAGTGAATGCCTCCTTCACTCATCTAAGCCCCTGTGGAGGCTTTAGTCCCTGTACATCTCCTATGTTCTTTCTTGAATTTTAATTGATAGTTTTAAATAAGTAGGTGCTATATTCTGAGTCAATTAGTGGAAGGTGAAGATATCTGGATCTTATTTGTAATTTTTCTATTAGCTATGGTGAAATGTCTTGACTGTATCAATTTTCCTCTTCTACATCTTAAAATTCACTCCTCCTTTTTCTCTTAATATCTTCTCTTTTCTGTTCTCCAAAGAACAAGAACAATTCAAGATATACCTATACATTTATAGATAAGTAGATATGGCTTCAATGTTTTTGTGCTCCAAAATAAACTTTTGTATTTCCATTTTTCCATGAAGTATTTGAAGTTCCCTTTCATAGAAAGAAGTATGAGAGAAGATTTATCACGAACTATTGACTCACATCAGCAGCGAGACTGAGAAGTCCATGATCTGCTGTCTTCCCTTTGGAAGCATAGGAAACCCAGTGATAAAGTTCCAGTCTAAGCTCAGCAGCCTGTGAACCAGGGAAGCCAATGGGGTCCCAGTTCAAATCTGAGGGCCCGAGAATCAGGAGCAATAATGACCAAAGGCAAGAAAAAGATGGGTATCCCAGCTTGAACAGAAAGCAAACTCATCCTACTTTTTTGTTCTACTCGGGCCTTCGGTAGATTTGGTTGATATCCACCCACATTGATGAAGCGGTTGTGTTAACCCAGTCTATGAGAAAACAAAACACAGGAAATCTGAGATTACTGATGTGATGAATCTTGGCTGTCTGAGGAGAAATACACGGGGCTTCTACTGAACACACAGCAGTCTCAGAATTTGCTTTAGCATCATATGTTTGACACGTGTAGGTACCGTCACTGCCCTTCTTCTTCAGTTACACAGTCCCTTCTTCTCTTCCATGGAAGCTGTGTCAGCTGTGAGCACTGATTTTCTCCCACTTTTCTGGTTTGGCTTAATTCCCTCAGACCAATAACCTTCAGAAATGCCCACTACAGCTTAGGAAACATTAGTTACCCCTTAGTGCCAATGCCAGGTGATGTAACTGAAACCAGCTCTCCAAACACTCATATAAGATATGTAAAGATTCCTTCAGGGTTTACTATGTTGATTTATTGATTTTGCTTTGTTAAGTGTTTTTAAGATTCGTTTATTTGTTTGACAGAGTTACAGAGAGAGAAAGAGACAGAGAGAGAGGGAAAGAGAGAGAGAGAGATCTTCATCTGCTGGTTCACTCTCCAAATGGCCACAACATCCAGGGCTGGGCCAGGCAGGAACCAGGAGCTAGGAACTACATCCAGGTTTCCCACATGGCTGCAGGGTCCAAGGACTTAGGCCGTCTTCCACTGCTTTCCCAGGCACGTTATTTGGGAGCTGGATTGGAAGTGAAGCAGATGGGACTGGAACTGATACCCATATAGGATGGTAGCATCACAGGCCCCTTGTTAAGTGTTTTTATGACTTAAATTTTGTATTTCCAGATGAATCATGTTTATAAAGATTCAGAATGTCACAAAACAGCAGTTAGACTTTGTTCACATTACTAAATCTAAAAGCCATCCGGTTGTCTGTTAGATGAATTTGAGAGACACAAAGAGAGAGAGATGGACAGACAGAGCTTCCATTCACTGATTCACTCCCCAGATGCCTATACTGGCTAAGGCTGGGCTAGAGCCAATGCCAAGAGCTGGAAACTCAACCCAAGTTTCCCACGTGTCATGTGAGTGGCAGGAACTCAATCAAGTATTTGAACCATTGTATCTGCCCCCAAGGGTCTGCAATAGATGGGACGCTAGATCGAGGAGCCAGAGCCAGGTATCAGACCAAAGCATTCTGATTCAGGACACTGGTATCTTAATTGGGAGCCTCAGCACTTGCTCCCTGCTTCAATTTCTTGATCCACAGTTATGACTAGAATTCAGAAACTAGATTTATTGTGTTTTCCTCTTTTTAGGCATATCTGCACACCACTGCTGCCATCTTCCAGCATCCACTGTTTTCTGATGTTTCCTTGATATTATGTGGTACATGTTTGAAATTTTGTATTTGAGAACCCTTCCTTTGTCAAAACTACATTGTATTAGGTGGAAACTATGATTCTAAGCAATATCAGAATACTGATATAAATGTGAAGAGTGAAACAATGTTCGAAGGAAGCTAAAACACATGACCAGTGTACTGATAGGCAACTGGACATTGTCCTAAGTCCCATCTAAGTCCCCATCTAAGTCTCCAACTGAACACTGCTCTGTCTTGTACACCCCATCTAAGTCACCTCCCCCAGCCTAAACTCAAGACCATAAGTGGGTATCCTAGCTGTTCTTACAGATCATCAACTGCTCAGTCAAGTTTCCCTCAGCTACTTCCAGACAACGAGGAAAACCATCATCTCATGTCTTTAAAACACAAAAAAGCACACACACACAAAATACCTGAAGTTTTTCTCCCTTAAACTATTAGGAACACTGATATCTCCTATGAATATGCTATCATCAATTATGACATTATTGTAAAAAAGCAGCCATTTGTTGTACTTTATCGTCCTTAATGATTATTGCAACTCTCTGTGTTCAAACTACTGATAAAGTTTTAACAATGTAGATGACGTGACACAGTCGTCCAACTAGAAGGTAGTGGAGGAGGAACTCAGAAACCTCTTCTGCCATGCACCTCTTACTTTGCATCCTTAGCTGCAGTGCTGATTTGGTTTTATTGAAACAAATCAGGTTTCCTTGGAATTTCTGGATAATTCACGAATTAAAGAATCCTCTGATCTATTTTGACTGGGGGCATTTGTGTGTGTGTGTGTGTGTGTGTGTGTGTTGGATAACAGATTATTGAAGTCCATCAAAATGGCCCATAATTACAGTAATAAACATCTTAGAACTGAGCCTATCTAGATTTTCAAGAATTAGTAGTCTTCTTCAGGTTCAGAGACACAGAATCTACTTCATCTCCCTGTCTCTCCCTAAAGAGGAACCCATCAGCTTCTGGCCTTCTTCACAGAGGTCCAGGGTCCAGTTCTTGTAGATAGCCTGGAAAAAAAAATGGTGGAAGAAGGTCTTTTCCAAATTAATGCAAGAGGAAATGAAACCCTTGTCTGTGACTGCGAAGAATAGATCTAAGCCTCAGTGCTTCTTGGTTGTTTCCAAGTATTGAGAAGCAGGTGTCAGACCCACCGGAAGAATTGATCTTATGGGAAAGTGAGTAGGACTGGCAGTGGTGGGCAGTTTCCTGCTGTGCTTGATCTGCCTTCAAACGGTTTGAAGTTTCTTGTTACATATTTAGGAATCTATCTACCTTTCCAGGGGATGCAAATATTTACACCATGGAAACTGGTAAATACTACAAATAAAAACTTAAAAAAAAACAAAAAAAGAGACCTGATTACCAGCATATCATTTCCTGGCTCATAGAGAAGTGAAATTCTATTATTGAAAGTATCAAGTAGAAACTAGATGTATTCTTAAAAAAAAAGATTGCAATAAATGGATTGAGGAAAAATTATTAAGTATTTAAGGTCCTGTCCAACTATTTTCCATTATTTGACTGCACTGATTCTAGTACCAAGGCCAGTGTGATTTCTATTGGAGTTTCCTTAGTGGAGCTGTGTTCTCCCATATCCACCTATAATCTGAATTTGTATTTGCTTGGCCTTATTCTAAACCCTTTCTGTTTCAGTTTTCAACAGAAGAGTTTCCCTTGCCTTATTTTCTAGTGTCAGACTACTTGCATGAATCCAAGTTCCATGACTGACCAGCTGTTTGAACTCTGGATGGTTACCTAAGTTAATTAAGTCTCATTTTCTTTGTCTATTAAAAGCAGGTTATAAAAGCATTCAAATGTTTGCTCTAAGTCTTAAATGACACTAATCCACATGAAGAGATTAGTACAATGCTAGGGCATAGTAAGGATCTTGTAGACATTAGCTGCATTTTTACTTAAGGGAATATTAGTTCTGCTTTTCTCAATTTCTTATAATTTCTGACCTCTACATTTTATGGAATTTTCAAGTGTATGCAAGGGGTCTTCAGAAAGCTTGTGAAAAATGCCCACTACAAAAATGCTATCCACTGGGGCCACTGTTGTGGTACAGTGAGCCAAGCTGCTACCTGTAACGCCAGCATTCCACATGACAGTGCCAGTTTCAGTCCTGGATGCTGTGCTGTCAGTCAGCTCTCTGCTGATGTTCCTGGGAAGGCAGCAGAGGGTGACCCAAGTACTTGGGCCCCTGCTGCCCCCATGGGAGAGACCCAGATTCCAGGCTCATGACTTCGGCCTGGACCAGTGCCAGCTGTTGTGGCCATTTGCGGAGAGAATTATTGGATGGAAGAACTTTCTCTCTGTTTTTCTTTCTCTCTTTCTCACTCTGCTTTTCAAAGAAATAAATTTTTAAAAATAAGAAAGAAAATAGTATTTATGGATTTCAATTTTTTTTGTACCAAAGTAAACTCCATTCCACTTTACCACAAACTTTTTTTAAATACTGTAAGTTTCTTAATTTGTGACTAGCAAAGGTTTTTGTGTTTGACTCTAGTTTCTTATTAATATTATGTAATCAGAGTTGTGATCAATTACTTGATCACAGAGTTGTGAACAATTAATAGTAATGAACAATAGATTTTTTTTCAATATCAGCAAATTTTTGGCAGCATATAAAATAGTAATTTATTGGAGACTCTCAGAATTTAGAGAGGCTTAAAAAGAATGACCTTAAGTTGGTATTTAACCTAGCCATTGTAAAGCTCCACTTCATCCCATAACAAAGTGTCTGTGTTCAGCTCCCTGCCCCACTTCTGATACTAACTTCCCACCAATGCATACCTTGGGAGGCTGCAGTGATGGCTCAAGTAGTTGGGTACCTGCTACCCATGTGGGAGATTCGGATTGAGTTCTGGCTTTAGCCTAGCCCAGCACCAGTTGCTGTAGGGCATTTGAGGAGTGAAGCAGTAGATGGGAAGTCTTTGTTTGTCTCTTTATCTCTCCCTTTCTGCCTCTTTGAAATTAAAATAACAATTTTTAAAAGAATGACATGGAAGCTTACCTCCCCTCTGCCAATGCAAAAAAAAAAAAAAAAAAACTGATGGCAAGAATAAAAGAAACCTTTATTTTTTATATAAACTCTTCTTTCATTGGGCAAACACTGTGATATATTTATGAAAACTCAGGGATATACCCAGAATTTATCAATAGGATAGCTTATAACCCTGTTTTGGAAAAGGACCTTTCTCGTAATACAATCCCATTAAAATTTCATTCCTGGAAAGAATAAGTTCTTATAGATGAGATTATTTCTGCAGGATATTTCCTGTCTTGTGTGTCCACTGTCATTTCTTTTTTTTTTTTTTTAAGATTTGTTTATTTATTTGAAAGCAGAGTTACAGAGAGACAGAGATAGAGAGAGAGAGAGGTCTTCCATCTGATGGTTCACTCACCAAATGGCTGCAGTGGCCAGAGCTGCGCTGATCTGAAGCTAGGAGCCAGGAGCATCCTCCAGGTCTCTCACACAGGTGCAAGGGTCCAAGGACTTGAGCCATCTTCTACTGCCTTCCCAGGCCAAAGCAGAGAGCTTGATTGGAAGTGGAGAAGCCAGGATTTGAACCAGCGCCCATATAAGATGCCAGCACTGTAGGCGGCGGCTTTACCTGCTATGCCATATTGCTGGCCCACTGTCATTTCTAAGTCCTTAGTCAATTGTGCCTAGAATATCACTGAAACACATTATTCAGAAGTGAAGGTCCATTCACTTATTATGAATATTTATTTGCGTACCTTGTGCACATGTGTGATTTTCTTCAGCATCAACTATGCTAAAAGTTTCTGACTGGCCCCTTTTGTGAATGCCAGGCTGTGAGCTGCATGTGTGGTAGTAATACAATTCAGATACTAGTCTTTAGTTCCAGCTCCAATAGAGAGCTCCTCAACACAGTTGAGTACATTTGAAGGAATCCTGGCTAATGTGTGTTCCTTTTGCCTTTGGGTGTTGCTGTGATGTAGAATCCTGGCAAGTAAATAGGGTTTGGGTTAAAGATCATTCCGATCAGGCAGTTTAAGGAAATGATGAACTCATTCTCATTCATGGCCAGTGTTGGGTGACATCAAAGTTTTCCATAATCCTTGCTCTCGGGATATGTTGAGTATATGAAACAGCTGCATTAGAAATACATTTAAAAGCCTGGCTTATTTGAAATATGTAAAAAAATCCGAGCTGCACATTGTTGATTTAGGATTCTGATTTAAGTGTCCTGTGATCTTATTCCTCATACGCAAGAAACACCTAGGCTTTGATCAAATATCTTTTTTTGACCTATGACATTTTGGCTGTTTGCTATATTAGATTATCCACATGGAAACATCAATTGGATATTTCCTCTCCATCACCTCCCAGTGATACTATGGTGGCAGATGTAAAGAATGAAAGAAAAAGGTGACACAAGAATATTTAATGGTAAACTCAGGTTCAACAGAAGCAGAGGTAGAAGAAAGAAACGTAGTTTCTCTACTTCCAACACACATGTTTTCCACAGATGGCTGGTTTTCTTCAATTTTCATAATTACAATTTCAGGCAGCGTCCCTCCACTCCAGCATGGTTATCCCATTTGTGGGTTACCCATTTCCTGTGCATTTCCTTCCTCCAGCCCACCTCTTGGCCACATTAATGTTACTACATGTCATAATTGATACCACAGGTGGCCACAGCAGGTTCTGAAAAGAAAATGAAATGGAAACTTGTCAAGGTTGCTTTGTGTTAAATTAAAATATTTGGTGAGGAGAAACCTAAACTCTTGGCCAGAATGAAGCTTCTGAAAAACATAGGCATTTCAGAAGTGTACACTATTTCTTTCATTACCATCTGTGTTAACCAAACATTACCTGGCTTGGGTATCTCCGAGGAGGTGAGAGCAGTAAGCATAATGGCTGTTTTGAATGTGGAAATAAAGTTGAAGCTATGTCCTCATTTCTGGTGTGCACCTAGCCGGTATTTCTGACATGCTAAATTAGACTTAGTTTAATGCATGGTCTCCTAGAGACTTACCATCAGAGGGACAAAACTTACACTCTAGAGACAGCAGTCAATATTTCCACAGACTTCAGTGAGCAGGGTTGGATTGTGAAGAACAGAGTGTGTTCCTAAGTTCAAGGAAGGGAGGAAAATGATTAGGTTGAAGAAGGTTTTGTGGGGGAGGTAGGTGTAGAACTCTGCAAGGAAAACTGGAGGAAGGGAGGAACGTGGAATTTGGAAGAGAAGAGCAGAGTGGTGTGCCAGGAAGAAGTGAGGAAGGTCAGGGGAAGATGCACATGTTCCTAAGTCTGTATAAGCCCCATACTCAGTGAGAGTGCCGTTGTCTATCATGAAAATATGGGTGCATCTTGTCTTAGAATGGTTCCTTGCAATGCCTCAACTATATTTATAATGTTCAACCAAAAGCAGTCTCAATGGGGAATAGCTTGATAAATAAATTCATGTCAGGGGGCAGTGAGGGTGTTTGCCCTAGTTAACATTTGTGTTGGAGGGATGAGATTTGGAAAGAATGGAGCTTTCACTTAGGATGTACTAGGAATAAAATCCGAACCATGACAGGCAAAGCCTTGACTGATTGGACCTTGCCTCTGTTTCTATTTTGCTGCACGGTATGCCATTCTCTCACTTGTTGTCTGAGCAAGACTGACCTTCCTTGCTAAGCTCTTACCTACATTAGTCTTTGTGTTGCTATGTCCCTTCCCATTAGTCCCCAGTCTCATGAGAAGACCAGCTTTTCCTCATCAGCCACGGACCAGCTCGTGTTTCACTTTCTCAGAAACTGGAGTCTTTTTCTAACCATCCCACCTAAAGTAGTGAACTCAGCACAGCATGCACCAACATACCACCTTCTTTACTCCTATACTGCACATGGAGCACTTTGAGTGATCTTTCTTCTTTATCTTCTGTGTTACCCCTTTAGGACAAGAACCTCATCTGCTTTGTTCCCAGCCAATGCCAGTGTGCAGTAGGTGCTCAATGAAGTGTGTGTTAAATGAGCCTGTGACCGTGGGATCTCTGTTAGGCTTATTCCTATCCCAAAGCGTTGAACTGTTTGTTACAAAGCAAGAGGGAAGATGTGAAAGGCCCTGGTGGCTGGTGTTGCTATGGAGTTAGAGGGCCACACACCTCTCTCCTTTGTTCTTCCACCAAGTCCTAAGTACTTGGGAAACAACAGGACTCCGAAGCGAAGCGTATTTCAAGGAGATGGAATTTAAAGGAACAATTGCATGGTTGGTTAAATGCTGATAAGTTATATCAGGAAAAGTTGTTGGCTTAATCCATTTCTAAGTGTATTTATAAGTCATTGCCATTGCAGAATGAAATTCCTACTCGTAATGAGCTAAGGTTCCCTGTTTTACGGCCTGTCCTTTGAAGCCCTCTCATTTTCCTGTGTAGGGCACCTTTTGGGACTTTGCACTCTTCCCCGCCCCCTTCTCAGAGTAGTGCTGAATGATTATGTCTAGCCTTTAGAAATTATAGCATACTAGCCATTGTTAATTCAATGAAAGAAGTTTAGAAAACCTGTTATTTTTTCTCACTCATGGGTTCCTCACTGTAGCACACCCCTGGCTGACTGTTCAAAAGCTGCCAGAGTTAGTTCCTTTTGTAGCTGGATTGGCTTCCAAGTTCCAAGGTAAGAATTTATTAAGTATATGCCCTCAGTTTCATGGTTGGAATTTATAAATTAAATGCTGTGATGCCTGTTTGTGTGCCATTAGTACATGATAATGACAAAATGATACATCCATTATTTTGCTATTGGTGTGTATACTTTATGTTTTTTTCCAAAAGATGTATGGGATTAGAACAGGTCAGAGCGAGTTGCAGAGATTTCTGTTTCACTCACTTTCCCCCCATTTTTCCATCTTTCTTATTACAATGTTGGAGATCCAGCACCAGGCAATCCCTCAAATTGTTATTAATTTAACTTACCTCTTAACAAGAGGGTAATTCTGTCATCTCCTCACTGTTCAGAAATCTGCAATGTCTTCTTCCTTCTTTAGCACTGCAGTGACAACACGCATCCCTGCCAGTCAGATATGAACATTGAAGGAGCCTGGAAGAGGGGCTACACGGGAAAGAACATTGTTGTCACCATCCTGGACGATGGCATTGAGAGAACCCATCCGGATCTGATGCAAAACTATGTGAGTGTTTGCTGTGGGTGGACTCTCTTTCCTCCTGGAAAGCAGGGAACCTCATATTTGGATAATCAAAAAGGGGACATGCTACAACACATGTAGATACCATAGACTCTCCCTTACAAAAGACAAGCACATGGTGTACAAGAAGCTTGTGATTACACTTTCAACCTTCCAGTGCCTTTGATGTTTTGACCTACAAGAAGCAAGCAATAAGGTCACAGAATCCCTGCCACCAGCGCCATCTGCTTCCAGCAGCATCCACTCTTCCCAGCAACCCAGCCAGCAGGGCAACATTCTTGGTTTCCTTTATGAAGAAAAGTGTCCTTAGAAATTTTCCCAAGTTGTTTTGCTGTTTTCTTTCTCTCTACCTCTCCATCTTGAAAGGATGGTAATGATCAGCTTCCCTGTAGTCTGTAGAAATCAGTCAATTTCCTTTCTTAAGAAAGAACCTCAAGTTCATTTAGTTCTCATTTGTACAAAACAGTTGAGTGGCTGCTCTCCCCTACATCCAAGCACGCTGAAATAAATTTATATCTCTTCATAGCACAGAATTTTAAAGCTATAAAGGAACTTCAGTTTAGTATCCTCACTTGGTAAGTGAAGAAACTGAAGCCCGAGTATGGAAGAGCGATTCAGGGTCAGACAGAAGAGCAGAACCTGCCTTTCCCCCAGCACACAGGCAAACAGCTTTCCCTGTGTCCTGCTGCGCCCACTGAATATGAATGTGTTTGGTTTAGCACAAATAGCTTTCATCTAGTGGTGACTGTTCTCAATACCTTTCTAATATTTTCTCCTTTAAAGAAAATTCTCCTGAATTATCTGTGCAATTAGAGTTGCCCTCCTTACCCGCTTGGTTCTCCTTCTGTGGGAGCTGGTGAGGGAGTAGAGAAATCAACTGGATGAAACTGGGTTCCAGTCTTATTTTATTTTATGCCAAACAGGTTATAAAGTAACTTCTGGGGGGCCCACTCTTTTCATTAAAATTACTGAATTTTACCAGATACTCTCCAAAGCCCTTCATCTGCCTGTGGCCACTAAATGGGGCTATAGGCTCTCCTATGTACAGGAAGCAGGGTCTTAGCACCTGTATATATAATGCACATTTTGTTTAATTCCCCACCCCTCAAATTTCAGGCTTTACATGCTAAAAATTACTTTTTGAAACAAGAAATTTTGATATAAACAGAAGACAAAAGTAGTGTTTACTTTCACCAGCATTGAAGTTAGCAGCAACCATAAAGCATAAGAAAATTGAAAACATCCTAACATAATCTGTCTGTAGTGGTATAAATTTTAACAATGATAATGCGCCAGTAAATTATTTTTTGGATACTTTTCACAATCATTTTTAAAAGCACATGAATAAATCTAACTTGTGTTTTGTAGCTACTGTTTCCCCATCTTGAAACCTTAGCACACGGAAACCTTGTTCATCACTTTGGCTGGTCCAGAAGCCATTGGGTGTTAGTTAAACAGCTGTATTATAGACTGTTTTGTAGTAGATACAACATCTGAAACCAGACATGTGTGGTCTAAAACAGGTCCCAAGAAAACTGATATAATAAATAGCTAGTACTGGTTTTTATTTGAATTATATGTGAATGCTTTTTGTCTTGTACAAATCTTGTCTTGTAAAACTTTAAATTTTGATAAGGAAGTTGCCAGCTCAAGAAGTCAAGTACAAAATAGGGAGGGAGTCTATAAAGAATAAATCACTTTGCTTCTAGGTAGGCAAAGAGTGCTTCATAGAAAAGGCAATAATTGAGGATACCTGAAAGTCACACATCTCAAGAACTAAGTCATTCTAGGGGTGAGGAGAAAAAGTGCTAGCAGAAATAGACCGAGCACTCTTTCATCTGTGTAGAGTCCTCCTTCATTTGAAGGGGAAAAACATAGCAAGGATTATTACCGAACCACAGTCTCTCCCTAAGGCATCCTGATGCCACTGGACCACGAACGTATTAGTTAACCTAATGACTCTCTTTCAGAAATGTGTTTAAGAATGCATGAGCCTTCGGTCAATCGCTAATTAACGAATGCCTGTTTGCTTTCTCTCTCTCTTCTCTGTGCCATAGGATGCTCTGGCGAGTTGTGACGTGAATGGAAATGACTTGGACCCAATGCCTCGATACGATGCAAGCAATGAGAACAAGTAAGGCCCAAGTGAGCGGTTGCTGGTGTAGGGCTGGAAAGGAGCTTTGTATTCTGCTCATGCTGAGGAAGTATCTTCTTTGAATTCCTTGGTAACGAATGATCACTAATTTTCTGGAAGTAAATGAGGATAACAGCACAACATACCAAAACTTATGTGCTATTTCTAATAGGTTTTTTTCTTTTATGGAAAAAATTCTCAGCTAGTATTATTTAAGTGAATCAGTAAGTTTAGACAAAACAATATAACCTAGAAAATTATGACTGTACATGTATTTATTTGACCATCAACTATAAAAACGCTATTATTGCCACTGCCTGGGACTCCAGCATTCCGTATGAGCACCAGTTTGAGTCCCAACTGTTCCACTTCTGATACAGCTCCCTGCTAATGGCCCTGGGAAGGGAGTGGAAAATGGCCCAAGCACCTGGGCCCCTACTTCCCATGTAGGAGACCTAGATGGAGTTCCAGGCTCCTGGCTTCAGCCAGGCCCAGCCATGGTGGTTGTGGCTATTTGGGAAGTGAACCAGCGGAGGGAAGATTTCTTTCTCTTTGTATCTCTCCCTGTCTTTGTCACCCTGCCTTTCAATTAAATAAAATAAGTGGATCTTTAAAAAAATCTATTAAGATTGACAATCATATTACAGATCAGAGATAGTAGTGAAGTGTCAGTATGCAAGTTGATATAGGTAGGCTTTTCTAGGATTTCCTAATAAAAAGAATCAGGGTCTTAAATGAATTAAATTGCATAGTTTTAGTTCAGACATGTTGTTATCAACTAGGTTATAATGTTTGGTGAACTTCATACAAGGGGTTATAGTTCCAAGCAACATGAATGATGTATTCCATAGTAATGTGTGAATTAGCATGAAACACTGAAGAAGAAATGCAAAGTGCCCATTACTTGTAAAGGTACTGGTGATATGCATTGTGGGGACCAAAAAAATAGTAATTTCTTTCTCTCCATTTTGCTATGAACTTGAAATTACTCTTAAAAATTAAATCTTTCATCCAGGAAGTGGCAAATCAAACCCAGAATGTGATGTCATCTCCCTCCAGTTAGAATAGATATTATCAAAAAGACAAAAGACAAGAAATGCTGGCAAGGATGTGGAGAAAAGGGGCCCTGGTACACTGTTGATGGGAATGTAAATTAGTACAGCCATTATGGAAAGCAGCAAAGAGGTTCCTAATATATTACAATTGGTAACTACCATATGATCTAGCCCTTCCACTACTGGGTATATATTCAAAGGAAATCAAATAAGTCTGTTGAAGAGACATCTGTGTTCTCATGCTGATTGCAGCACTATTCATAAAATAGCCAAGAAATACAAACAATTTAAGCGCCTATCAACTGATGAATGAATAAAGAAAATATGGCATATACACATGTTAGAATACTATTCAGCCATAAAATGGATAAATTCCTGTCATTGTGACAGCATAGATGGAACCAGAGGTCATTAAGTGAAATAAGGCAGGCACAAAAACAAAAGTTGGATTAAGTTCCTTATGTGTAGGTTCTAAAAATGTTGATCTCATAGATGTTGGGCTAAATGGTGGGCACCAGAGGCTGGAGACAGTAGACCAGAGGGAAGAAAGATGGAGAGAGGTTGGTTAGCAGGTACTAAGTTATAGATAGGTTGGATAAAGAAGTTCGGACTTATCCAGAGTGACTATCATGTACTATATTTTTTGTCAAGTTAGAAGAAAGGATTTTGAATGCTCTCGTCATAAAGAATTGATAAATGTTTGAAGAGATAAATATATTATCCTAATTTGAACATCACACAATATACCCATATGTCAAGACATCACATGGCACGCATAAATATGTACATCTTTTCTGTGTCAATCTTTTAAAAAATCTTAAAAAATGAACAAAAAACAAGGCACTATTATACATTTAAATGTGTGGTCCATTATGCTATAACATGTGCATTCCTAAAAAGTGTAACACTCTGAGGAATCTAAATGCATAGAGAAAAAAGAAAATAGAGCAGAAATCTAACATTTAGATTAGGAGCCAGTCCTAGTGGGGAAGACACCCACATCACGTTGGAGTCGCTGACTCCAGCTCCTGATTCCAGCTTTCTGCTAATATAAACCCTGGAAGGTAGCAGGTGAATATGTAAGTGATTGGGTTCTTGCCACCTTCATGGGTGAACCAGAAATGGTTTCCCAGCTCTTGGCATTGGCCTCTTGTGGGCATCTGGGAAGTGAAGCAGCAGATGGAAGTTTCTTTTCTCTTCACCCCTAACCTGAATCTTTTCCTCTCTCTTGGTCTGCCTCTCTTTTCCTTAGTCTCTCTTCTTCTCAAATAAATAATTTTTAAAAATTCATCAGTGACACACACAAAGTCCTGTAAAATGGTATCCCAGTTTTACACACAGTAAGTGGTTAATCCAAAGGTAGCACCACCTTGAAAGAAAACAACACAGTTTTAACGGGTGTTTCTGTAAGTATATGCTCATTTTACCTCCTCCCACTTTCACACCCACAACCCTGGGTGCAAGAGAAAATGAGCAAGAGAAAAATGAGATAATTATTAAAACAAACCAAAAAAATGAAATCCAGACAATAGAGAAGAAAAATACAAAGTAAGCTGAGATAAGGGGGGAAGGGAATTAAGCAGAGTGGAGTATGGCCATTGGCTGAAGTGCTGCAGCTTGCCAGCTTCCATGAACCGACTATTATGAGATGAATGGAGAGGAACCTGAGATCAGTGAGAAGTTGCTGCACAAGATGTGGCTATGTGTGGATTATTGTGCCATTGAGCTCTATAACTGTGTTTTCTGTATTTCTCTGACTCAGTTCAACTGGGTGTATTTTCTGCATTCACCTAGAGTCTCTGGGACAAAGTCACATATAAACAAATGCAAATTTTACATTCTGTTCAAATTAGTCCCTAATGTATGTATCTTGGGGGAAGAAGTTTGTGATATCTATTGTGATATAGCAGAACTGATTGTACTCTATCCATTCACTAACATTATCACATCAGCATTTCTATAAGGAAAAGGGAAACAAGAAAAGTATAGGAAAGTCTAGATTAGGTTAATGCCCCCAAGTATCACTGTGAGGAGTGTGGAGGGATAAGAGGAGCTGTAGGTGGAAATGGAAAACCAATGCATTGAGCCCTGTCGTTCTTTGAATAGGAATCCACAAGTGGTAATTTTTTTTTGCCGTGAGACTCTGCTGGTGACTGTTCTCCAAGGGTGTGCCTGATCTGTGACTAACATTGCTAACCACAATGTCTCTCTGTAATGACAGTTCTTTGAGGATTGGCTTTGATGGCTTTTTACAGACTACCCTTTTAAAACTGTCTTTGTGAGGATTCCTTTTAAACATGCCCCCCCCTACCCTGCCCAGTCCCCCAAGACCTTTGTTCAAGAAGAATCACCGCAGTCATGCTCACTCTGGAGTATTGTAGTGGGGCCTGTTTTGATCCTTTCTGAGCACTGTCATTGAGTTCAGTGAGGTTTTGATTGTTGGAGGACATGGGCTTTGTTCCAGATGTGCATGTAGGTTTGTATTCTTGACAATGAAATATGGCATTGTTGGAGGTATAACACCAGCACTCCCTACCTGTTTCATTAGAAGTCAGCAGTCCCTTGAGATACTTCTGCCTGATCAGGTTTAATGGTTATAATCTCCTCTTTGCTTGTTTCATTACAATGATATATAAGATTGATGGATCTTTCTTTAATTAATGATTCATAGATAGATAATTCAGTTTGAATAGCAGTCATTCAGAATTAGGAAATAAGAGTGGGTTTGTGGCTTCTAGGAAATTTTAGCCCTGGCTCTCCTTGATTAGCTTTATGGTCTTTGGGTCTAACTATTTTGAATATTAGCACTTTTTTTAAATCTCTAAAATGGGTATTAAAATACTTATCTCTAAAGGTTAGCAATAAAATTTGTTAGAACACCAAGCTGACTACATAATAAGTGTTAGATAATTATAGATGTTATTATTGTAATGATGTGTTCTATTCCTGTATTTATTTCTTGATGAATAATCAGTAAAAAATTGCAATCATCTCAAAATATGTGTGCATATGAACATTTAAAATCTAAATTAAGACTTGGACGTCTGTTTATTTTCAAGGCTACAGGTTTATATAGGTTTTTTTCAGTCTACTTTAAGTCTGCTTTCCTTTAATTCCATTTCTCTATTTCCCTTTATAGAACAAGAGTCCTTGGTTGGTATTAGATAATGAAGGTGAGGACCTTATAATCATCATTCAAATTAGGCAGTTGAGGCAGATACTACGCAAATTCTTCCTTGTTGTACCATCAGACCAGTGGGCTTTGGAGTGCATTGGAATTATTATGAGGCTGCGTTTATGCATCCAGTCAATGAGTTGTTGAGACCTTGCTATGGAAATGGCTCTGTGCTGCTTAGAGTCTACGATGATGAAATAATAGACGTTACTACTAGGTTGAACTGAGAGATGACACAGTAAGAAACCCTAATGTCTGAGAGGTTTTCGGTACCGTTGGAGAATGTACTCTCACAACTTTATGCTAATTATTTCTCTTAAATTTGTATGATTTCATTTCTGGTGGCAAACTTTGGAGGGAAGGAAATTATCCCCACATTATAGAACTTAGGAAAATATTTTTGTCCATTTTTCAAGTTCCCAAATGGTAGCATGTCAGACCTAAATACTTGATGCTACAGAAATAGTGTTACTAGAGCAGACGTAAAAGCCTGGATTGTACTTCGACTTTGCCTCAGTTCATTTATCTTGCCTTGTTCTCAGCTGAGAAGAGAAGATACTTCTGCAAATGAAGCAGCCTCCTGGCATTACGTACCACTACTCCCATTTCTGATAACTGAATCGTTGATCTCCAGGTTAGATCATTCCTTTGCTAGGTCACTTCCTGTTAAATGTTCCCTCTGCCTAAATGTCATGGCACCATATTTAGAAGGAGATGACACCGCAGCATTGTACTTTGTGTTGCTTGTGACCCCAGAATCTAATTCCTTTCGAAACAAGCCAACCTGTAGGTTAGAGGCTCATTTTCCAAAAGGAATGGACTTGCATTTTGTTTCTCATCTCCGTTTCAAGAAAGATTTAAGCAGGGTGGATAGGAGTACATTTCTTTTGCTTCTTCAGCTGCTTTGCATACACTGCCATGTTGCAGAAACCAAAGCGTGTGTGGCCTTCTCTTTGTCACTCCTGCGGCTGAGGATTGCTGGGAGCAGTTAGGGTTTCAAAGCAAAGCCAATGGATGCACTCAGTGTTTTCTGATTATCACAGAAACATGCTTACTTGATAACTAGAGAAAAAACACATAGATAAGTGGCCTTACCTGGTGGAAGCATTATTTCATCATACCAAGGATTTAATCTAGTATGTTAAGATAAAGTTATCTTGTGGTGGGTTCAGGCAAAACCTATAAGAAAAGTTGAATCATTATCAGAGGCCAATTTGTTTCGCCAAACATTTTCAAAAATCTTCCTTCAATATTTTTTGCAAAAATAACATCTACAAAGTACTAACACAGTAGTTGATAATGATAATCAAATGAATTTATGTGAAGTTGACTGCAAATGTGCATTGATACACTTATTGTGCACAAAACAGGCAATTGTGACAGTATCAGACACTCTTCATAAACAGCTCTCTTACTCATTTCAGGCTTTCCCCAATGCCGTATAACTTAGGAACAATAGAAAGTTAATGCTCACAGTTTTGTAGGCTGGGAGATCCAAAATCAAGGCACCAGTACATTCAGAGTCTGATCTAGGTCCCTTCATCATAGATGATGGGACTCCACATGGCAAATGAGGCGCACAAATTCCCACAGACCTCTTTTAGAAGGACACTGCCACTGTTCTCATAAGCACTGTCCTCACGACCTAGTCACTGCTTCAAGTTCCTACCTCTTTTAATATCAATGCATTAGGAGTTTGATTTCAACACAGGAGTTTTGGAGAGAAGCAAGCATTCAGATCATAGTTATAGCCTCCAATTTTATATACATAAAAGAACCTGCAATACATATTTTAGGAAATTTATTCCTATACATGCAGGTTCATAATATAATACATTGAAATAAGATTTTTAATCATCGTCTAGATGCTGGGAAGTGGCCTCACGTGGGAAGTTGCAGTGCAGTAGGAAAAGGCTTCTCTCAGCCCAGAACGCAGCCACTCCTTCCACTTTCCTGACAGTTCTCATTGTTTTAGTTCTCCTCATTCACAGCTCTCAAAAGCCTTCCACAGGAAACCCCCTTGCATCCACACAAGTCGTAGGTTAGTTTACCTTCCCTCTCTTACCTGCATCCTTATAACAGCCTCCTGCATAGTCTCCTTGTGTCTAGTCTCTCCCCAAACTCCTGCTTCCTGGGCAGTAATTCTGAACCAAAATGAGAACATAAAAATCCTCTAAGGTGTCGCATGTTACGAATTCAACGTTTTCATGACCCAACTCCTTATGTCTGCTCTGCTGTCTGGGTCCACCACCACCAACACCAACTTCCCCCTTCCACACACACACACTTCATCCATAAGCCCTGTGGGACTTGTAGAATTCCCCTACCGTACCTCGCCATTCTTCCTGCCATCATCTGCATCTGGATAATATTATTGGTGTCACTATTCCAGCGATGCCTTCTTTCACCTTCTCTGAACTGAGTTTGGATACCCCTCCAGCGGTTTTTCACAGCACGTGCAGTATTACTATTCCTTTTATAAAATGCTTCCTACTATAGATGAGGTCACACTTACCAACGTGAGGAAACAGGCAAGAATAATATCAAGAAGTTGATTTTCAGTTTAGTTGGCTCAAATAGATAAATTAGAAAAATTCTGTCTCCATCTCGGTAGCTCACCTATAAAATAGTGTTACATATAATGGGGCTTTGTGCTGGGTATGTTTATTCTGATCTTCCACCCTCATCCATATCCTGCCAAGCTGACCTTTACAGACTGCATTCGTGGACTCCCTAACCCTCTGGCTTCTTACTGGACTTGGCCAGTGGAAAGCTCAAGTAGAAGAAGAGAGGTGAAGCAGAGTAAGGAAGAGGGCTTCTTCCTCAGCTCCCTGCTTGCAGGGTCATTGGCTGCTTCCCTGAAGATCTTAAGTCCTTCCATGAGGCCCTAAATGTGACCTATTATAACTCCCCTTTCTGGGTAGCAGTAAACCACATCTTTCCTCAAGTCCCCTCAGATCTAAGGAGTTCCCATTATTAGGAGACCAGAATACTTCACTACTCCCTATTTATTCCCCCAAACTCTGCTTTGCATCATTATACAAATCCCTTGAATAAATTCTTCTCACATTACCCATTATTATAGAGGAGCCCAGTGTTTCCTAATAAGCCTTTGACCAACACAGTACATTTTGTCTTTTAGCCTGATATCATTGGTGGAATAAAGGGGAAGGTGGTGAAATACCTCTGAAAGAAAAGATAATTAAATTCATGGGAGGTTTCTAAATGACTGTTTATGCTTTAATGAAGGCTGAATCGTACAAAAAATGATCTAACCACGAATTCCTGTATACCTGCTGCCTGAAGGGTAAATAGTCATCTTTGTTAAACACTGCCTTAATTATTCCAGGGATTAGACTCACGAGAATGCGACCTTCAGATCCTTTTGTTCTTCCCTTTGTCAATCTTAGTGTGTTCTCCCGGATTTGGGGACTTAGTCTCTTGGGGCTGTCAGTGGCAGTTTAGATAAAGGGTCTGATTGATGCTATAGGTTAAAATGAGGTTTGGGTATAATTTATGCTAACCCAGCGCATCATTGACATGAATAATTGATAGTTGCTTGAATTTAAATTTCTTATTTAAAAAACAAACTCACAAATTCCTGGGGCCTCTAAAGCAGATGGAAATTGCAGTATGGGAAAGAGAAGATAAGTATCCTTTTTAAATAATGGATTAAGCACTTGAGTAGGTTTTCCAGACAGGTGTATTTATTTATCTTTCACTTTTAATCTTCTTCTTTAACCTCCTCCTCAGATACTTATATTTTCTCTTGTTTCTTTCTGTCCAAAAATATGTACAATTGACAACATGAGGACCTTGAGGGGTCAAGAGCAGTAGTTTTTTGTTGATGTTATTGTCAAACATTAGAAAAGGCATCCAAGAATTTTCAAACCCGATGAGCCGGTGAACACTCACGTTAGATGCTGAATAAGAAGGCAAATCTTGGAGAAAAGATTTTTCACTCCCCACGCAGCTTCCCAAGAAGAGCAGGCTGAAAGAGTAATGAAGCTTCAACCTTGCCCAGCATTCATTTTGATATTCTGGAGATATTACTTAGATATTGGTTACCCCCCGCCCCGTTCATATCAAACACCTTCTAAGTTAAAAGATTAAAGTTAGAGTTTCTTTATGAGCTATATTTTTGCAGTTCAGTTAATTACAATGGAAATTTCTTTTTCCAGTGTACTTAAATGTGTGTGTGTCTGTGTGTGTGTGTGTGTAACGTCAGTGAATTTGAAGCTTTAATAAAAATAGAGGTATACAGAATGTATCCTTTACATCAGGACATTTTTAATCAGTCCTCATGAAATAGATTTCCAGAGAAGATAGATTGATATTGGAAGTAAGCATTCTGCTTTTAGAGGAGACCTGAAAGCTCCAGCCTTCCTGTTCACTAGTTTGTGCCCTTGGAGAAGCATTCTTCCAAAACCTCCTTCACCACAACACTATCTCAGTTTCCTGTTTAACTCAAACAAGCACAGAGATCTGCCCTTCTATGGAGTTGCAACTTGAATGTACTGTAAGCAACTGCTAATAAAATTAGCACATCTGCATGCCATCTCGTTTACTCCCATCACCAGCCCACTGTCAGAAAGTGTAGGGAGGCTAAGTAATGTGCCGGGCCACTAAGTAATGTGGCAGGGCCAGGATTTGAGCTCATTCATTTCTGCACCATCTATTTACCTGCATAGATGATTTAATTGATGGCCAAGTAAATGAGAAATTAATTGCTGTGCTGAGCATAAGCTTTAGTAGGTTCACTACCAGAATGCTACAGCCCTGTATTCAATAAACGCATAATAGCCTGACCCTGTCAAGTGCTGGTAGTCAGGGTTCTGTTTCTCCAGAGGGAGGGGACTCTGTCTGCAAAGACTGCTAACACCTGTGTGCACATAACTTTGAACAGGTAGCAAAGATAGTTTATTACAGTGAATTCAATGATTATATAAATCTGACTCCTCCATCATTTCTGTTCTGTGGTGACAAATGAAGGCCACCCAAAGGAGACTAAAGACTATTCAGAGATTGCTGTAGAAGGGAATTAGCTACCATTATTTGGAGAAACTCTAAGACAGACATTAAGACTGACTGGGAAAGGTTACAGTATAAATAAAGAAGAGAAAAGGGAAAGCTTCAGGCTTGGTCTGATTGGAGATTATCAGGAGGAAGCTGGAACATGGGGTCTGTAGTCTCAAACAGTTTCACTAGCTATAATAACAGGTTTTTTTTGTTGTTGTTTAAATTGAACTTGGATGAGTACCATCTGATCATAATGTAAATCAAAAGGATTTTGGCAGCTATATAAAAGTTCCACAGATATGGAATTTTATAAATATTGTTATTAAAGGTATTAGTAACTAAG
This sequence comes from Oryctolagus cuniculus, assembly GCF_964237555.1. Classification (NCBI taxonomy): domain Eukaryota; kingdom Metazoa; phylum Chordata; class Mammalia; order Lagomorpha; family Leporidae; genus Oryctolagus; species Oryctolagus cuniculus. Next base: position 154,239,265 of record NC_091432.1, on the reverse strand, counting down.
TAATAATATGATATTTCACCCTAATTCCCAGAAGGCAGCTGGTCAATTTTCACATGGCTGTCTTTGGAGAAATGGGCTCTTTGCTGTTGGAGTCACATAAAAAACACGTTGCTGGTTTTGCACTTAAAGGGACAACTTTTGTGAGCACTCCGGAAATGAGGGCTGTGAAGGATTCTCTGAAGGAAGAAAAGATTGAGCTCAAGGAAAGCCTTTGGGAGTAAGAAAACTCTTACGTTAAGAAATGGATGGGATCTGGGGCTGTGTCTTACTTGGAGGAAATGGCAAATGCTTTTGCTCATAAAACTCCAAAAACAGTTGCAAGCAGTAGGGAAGAGCAGTAGACTACTTGTGAATTTCCTACAATTCTCCTTCATCCCCACTTTCTCTGCTTTCTTCACAAGCTGCCTTCTTAAGAATTTTAGAAGAGTGAACTTTGTTAAGAGTTTAAAATATTCCTATTTTTAGATATCCATATACCATCTGCATAGTAATTTACATGTGCTAGTAAATGCCTCTGCATGAATTGCAGATAAAATACCTTGTGGTGACATCCTGGGCTGAGAGTAGCTGACTGCTGCAGATTTTGTATGAACTTTTTACTCCTGGTTGGAATTCTTACCTTCTAAGGTTTGTTCTTGTAAGATCACACCCTCTTCCATGCCTGTCCCAATTACTGAATCTAAACTTTCACTTTCTCCTCAATACCCAACATTCCTCGTATCAGGTTGTCTCATATCCATTTCTTTTTCCACCATCCTGATACCCTGTTTTTCCCAAAGGCTATAGTGTTGTTGTTATGCAAAGAAAAAAGCACACATGTGTCTTTAGCAGCTGCCCCAGTCTTGGCACCAGTTCTGTATAGTCCATACTGGGTGATCTGATCTGAATTCTATCAGTCTGCAATTTCAGCAGTGACCTGTGTGTGTGTTTTATTGGATGTGAGACTTTTGCATATTTTTTCTTCCTAGAAGAATAACAAGTCCTTTTAATGTTGCCCGAAGGAGTGGGGAATAGCTGATCTTGTACTTGAAATAAAAACACTTTTTAAAAATTTTTTTTCTCTCATCTACCCATGTGATGCATCCTGTAAGGAATATTGAGGGAGAGTGGGCAATGAACATCTGAGAGGAGCTAGGGCTTGAATGGAAGAGATCAAAGAAGTAGGGAACTTAACTTCTGCCATATAATTCAAAAGGAGGCAAAAGGGGTCCACAAAGCAAGGAACAATCTCAGATACAGCTCCACTAACAACCATGCATTTGCCTTATCATCCACACTTTGAAGGACACTATTCATGGGAAAATAGAGGCCCCTGTCATTATGACTAGTTTTTCCCACTACAGAGATGCCATAGCAACTGAGGCTTAATTCTTTCATAGATTGAATTTATTTCAGATTGCTCAGCCTTCTGCAGAATTATACTAGTGGCATTGTTATGGTGGAAAAACATTCCAGAACATTGAGGTACAGGAACAATACCCATTTCACTGCTGTATTTGTAGATATTTTCATTCATATTGGTTGAAATCTTTGTAGCCAAGATGCAAATATGAGAAAGTGTTCGGGTAAGCCAATGCAAATTAAATTAATATTCTTTCTTTCATATTTTATGTTTGCAAGTACTGTTTTTACATGAATCCATTCCATTTATGTTTGTGCAATTTTCTCATTGTGTTGCTGTGAGCTTCTGTTAGAATTCCCATTGTAAAACTTATTTCAATTGTGAAGGAAACTAACAAATGTTTAATTCTTCTGAATTGAAAGAAAATATCCACAACTTTTTCATTATCTGTTATACATACTGTTTCCTTGTCTTCAGTTAGGAAGATGTTATGCTAAAAAAGTACTTTGTTAAAGATGGTACCCATATCTTAACTTCACTTAATACTTTCCTTAAAATATTTATAGGTTTTTGAGGTCTATACTGATAGTACTCATTTATAGATTTCCAAGAAATATTTCTGGGTTGAAGCAGAAAAGTACAAGTAACTGCTAGATAAGTTGTTTAATAAAATTGAATAATAGACTAAGAGAATGTATTGAGCAATACCTCCTGAAAGCATGTCTATGCTGATATATGGACAAACCCTACATGAAAAGTTATTGTCTTTATATAATTTCAAAACTCAGTATATACAAGCTGCTTATTTTGTTTTTCCGTGGATAATTCTGTAGCTTTGAGAATTTTGTTATATAATTTGGCTGGAGGAGTAGAGAATTACTTTGTCCCTCAAAGAAACCTTGGATATTTTTGCCTTGAGCTTTGAACTCTGTAACAAAGTCTAAATAGAGTTTAGTAGGTTTGGTATGTGTTTCTCATGAAAGAATGAGGAAAAAATGAGCAAGTCTCCAATTCCCCTAAATGGCATTTGTCCTTCCAAGCCATCTTGGATCTCATTTTCTCATAATCGAGGAGCTATCTACGACTAATAATAATTTATCTAGAACTTTCAGTTCACAAGTATATCCTCATGTGATTTGTAAAAATTCATATTAGATAAGTAGAGTAGTTTATTGTTTTGGTCCTCTAGTATCTGAATTAATTTTTTTACACATAGGAATTTTTTAACTTATGAGGCTTGGTGAGATCAAAGACTATTATGTAATACAGCAGCTAAAAATGTAGATACTCCCTTGCCCTAGTCTAGGACACAGGGTGTGCAGTCTAGATTGTAAAAATCAAGAGCACTTGCTACAAGTAAACCATCTCTAATCCAAAAATCCCAAATCATCAGTGCTACAAAGTCTCAGACTCTGAGTGTCAACATGATACCACAGCAGAAAATTCTATACCGTAAAACTTTGTTTCATGTACCAAATTATTTAAAATGTTTGTTTAAAATTACCTTAAACCTATGTGTATAAGGTGTAGAGTCCCACCACAAAAATATATCATTATGTATATGCAGATATTCCAAAATCAAAAAAATCCAAACTCACAAAACAAAAAACAAAACTAAACTCAAAAACACTTCTAGTCCCAAGCACTTTGGGTAAGGGATACTCAAGTATTATTATAGCATAAGAGGCCCCGGAAGCTCTCACTCAGTTTTCTGTTTCTCTCCTCTCACCCCCAAGTCTGTCCTCATAGATCAGAGATGTGTTTTTATTAATCTCTAGCCTCCACCTTGGTTGTTTAATTTTTCCAACAATTCTGAGCCTCCCAGTATTCTGTTCATTAACTATTTTTCTGCTTATCTCAGTTAATTCCAGTAAAGAACTTGAACTATAATGTCATCATCAGTGCCCCATGTTTGTGAAAGTGAATCTGGCTTTCAAACTGATGCTTGTTGTATCACCTAATACACTATAATTTGAAGCAGCATACTAAATGGGCCTTTCTGAATGTAGTGTTCATAGGAAATGGAGACAGAGAATCTTCCATCTGCTGGTTCACTCCCCAAATGCAACAACAGTCAGGTCTGGGCCAGGCTACCAGCAGGAACCAGGAACTTAATCTGGGTCATCTCACATGAGTGGCAAGGACCCAAGCACTTGAGCCATCACCTGCTGCTTTCTAAGGTGTGCATTAGCAAGAAATGAATTGTGAGCAAAGCCTAGAGTCAAACTCAGGCACTCTGATATGGAAAACAAGTGTCCCAACTGACATCTAGCCACTAGGCCAAATACTCACCAAATAGGGTATAATCCTTACTCTGCAGCAGGCTTGTTGCTTTCTTTTCACCTCTTGAGCAAATAAGAGAATGAAGAAAGGCCAGGAAATGTAACTTAAATGTTATGAAAAATCTAAAACAGTGGCAGAAATAACTTTTAAATGGACTACAATGTGGTCTTACTCTAGTATGCCAAAGTTTTCTCTAAAAATAACCTAAAATAACCTAGCTTCCATTTGTGGTGTGTTTTTTTTTTTTTTTTTTTTTTTTTTTTTTTTTTTTGTTCCTGTTTCTCTTAAATGACTCTGAATAACTAAAGATTTCAGCAACAGGAAAAAGTACATGAAATATTTATTGTGAATATTTTTCCTGGCTAGAATTATGAAGCATTACTCTGCCAGCTTATATACAAACTTTTTAAAATAAAAATATTTTATTTAAGAAACTTTACGTAACATCTAATACTTGTACACTTTATGAGGAAAGTGTTAGTGCAAACAGAGGTGTTCCTGGACATATTGACAATGACATCATCAAAACAGTAAACTCTTCTTTTGATGTGTGTGCCTCCAATGGGACAGTGCTATGGATGGATTAGAGTACCCCGAAAAGTGAAAGGTTATAAACCCCACCCATCTCCTGAGTGTTGCTATTGCAAAAGGATTGGTGGACTAGCTAGGGATAAAAGATGGTGAAGAAATTAATTTTCAAGGCATTTCCAGATAGTAAAAGACAAATTTCCATTTAGAGTCTGAAAAAAAAGGCTGCAATTTGCATGGAAAGAAAATGTTGCAAGTTACCTCAGGCTGTGTTCATTAACATTGACTGATTCTTATGCTCAGCCATCTGAAAGGAAATTATGAATTAATTAACCTTTGATTTAGAGAATTTTTTTTTCTACTTTCAGGTGTTACTTGCTAGCCTTGCTTGAAATCATGAGGTAAATCAGTGGAATAGCTTTTAAGAAAACGCTTTCACTAAGTTATTTTAGGATGGAAGGCAAAAATGGGCTATATACGTATAATTACTAATTAGTAAACCTTTTGAAATAATTCCTTGAGATTTAAATTCTAGTCCAAATCTCCCCCCCCCCTTTTCTTGTGCACACACACACACACACACCTGTTACTTTTAGGTAAAATTTTTTAACAATGAAAGGGAGTGCTTTGACAAATTCTTATATTTTTATCAACTTTCTTATTGTTATTATACCCTTATTTTAGTGACAAATGTTGATCTTAAATTAAGGCTAAGTCTCTTAAGTAGCATAAGTGGAAAAGAGCAAACAAATCAGATATAACTGGACCAACTTAAGGAGTCACTTCAAATTTAGAATTTAGCTATTTCTTTAACAATTGGAAATTTAAAAAATAAGGAATATGAATCATAAGTGAATTGCACATACCAAAAACATATAACAGCAATTAGGATCTGACATTTCCACATATGTTTATCTTTTACTAATATGAGAAGATTAGAATTAATGAGTGAGAAATAGACAGGGTGATGTTTCTGTTTCTGAATTGAGGTTACAAGCTAGAAACAGGCATGGGTGTCTGAGCAGGACAGCTGTGAAAGTCTGATATGGAGAAAAAAGCTCAAAGGTTACAGAAATAGCTTTGTCCAAGTCTTGTTTTCAGTGGGAGATTTAATTGTTTCTTGTATACAAAGCATGCAGTTCACTGTAAGAATTATAGATAATGCATTCTGAATGTTCGGAATACCATAGTCCCTATCATCCTATATAGTAATTCATAGAATTAGAGCTAACTTAGAAATTCTGTCAACAGGAAAACAGTTGAGCTCCATGTTAAATAAATGATTGATGCTTTTAAGCCTGTTTTTCTTCTTTGTGAGAAATTATTCCCACTCAAGGTAGAAGATTTGGATTTTAAATGTTCAAATAGTTGGAATGATACTTGGATTTTGTTTTGTTTTGCCTTTTGGTGAGGAAAGGTGAAGAGGGGCTTTGAAATTCTCTTGGAAAGGCTGAGTGGATCTAAGAACCATGGAGATTATCTGTGCTTTGTAACAACTGATTATTTCAATGGTCATTTCAAAGTTTGATTTTCATGGTAGAAATTCAGAAACTGGAATACGGTTTCCAAATCTTTCCCCTACAACTGATCATGGTCTCTACCTTCTCTGAAAATCACCCTGTTTCTTTCCTCATGCATTTGCTAAGAGGATATAAAAGAGCTACATGATCATAGATTTTAAAAGAAGTTCTCTGGATTGGAATTTTCACATTTTATTACATTAATAGCATGTTGGGCTTCGTGGCAACTTTTTCTTCAAAGAAGGATCAAAAGAACTGACGATACATACAGTACTTGTTAAGAAGGGTGGTAAGAACAAGTCAAGGGGTGATGCGTATGACACAGACATCTCTGCGTGTTCCTAAGATCAGACCACGGTCTCCATTGTGATGCAAGAGAAAAGTTTTTAAACAGTGATCATTTCAACATTCTTGTTCAAAAATTTAATCTACCTTGTTTTCACCAGTTGGTGACTGGTTTCCATGGAAATGGAAATGGAATAAGCATTCCTCATTTTAGATTCTCGGCTGCCCCATGCCAACTGAGAGCTGTAAATGCCATTTGGTTAACAGCGAGGATCCAGAATTCTTCCATTTTAAAGTGGCAGAGGGAGAGGAAAAGAAAATGTTTGCCAAGTCATTTCACTCTTCTCCCTTTGAAAAGGACATTGTTTTATGATTGTCTGAGCTATTGACAGACGATTATCGGACACAAAGGATGTCCAGCGGTGTCTCTCATGACTCATCAATCTAAATCGCTTTTCCACCCTTCACAAAGTTCTGTACCTCATTGTGACTTAGCTAGGCTGTGATGGTCTTCCTGGTCCTCCACCTGCTATCCCTGTGGTGGGTACTGATCAGGAAAGTGGTCAAAATTTTTTAAGGAGACAATTTGGTGATCTCAATGATTGTGACCTAAAGGAAAAAATAAGGCTGATGAAAGGGAGCGTGTGTGTGTCAGCTGGAAAATGTCTCACTTCTGAAAAAATGGTACTCAATTTACCATAAGGATTTTCCATTTTTGAGATTGTCTTTTATAAGTGCTACATTTTCCGGAACTATTCCATAGGAAGGAAAATGAAAACTACTTATAAATAAATGCTTTAACATAAAACGTTAAACATCAATACAGTTGTTTTCTTTTGTTCTGTTTTGTGAATCTGAACCATTGAATCAATATGAATTCTAAAATAAACCATCTGTAGCATTAACACACAAAGTTTTCTTTTATATTTTATGATGTTTAGATACTAGCTCAAGAAAAATACGACTCTAGTTCTTTAACATCACCCACTGTGGTTCTAAGAACACACTACTCCTCTTTAGGGGTAAAAAGAAGTTTCTGTATGTCCCAGTTTCTACCTTCAGTGAAGCAAACCAGACATAATGGCTTCTAGCCATGGCTGCCCCATGTCTCTAAGTGTGGTCTTGTACCTAGCCAAAGCAAGTATTGTGTCACTTAAGGAAATAAGATCCTATTTCTAGACTTAGGAAACTGCAGGAATAAATCAGGGAACATTTTAGTGGTGCTGAGCATAGCATTCTTTATTATCAGTCTATATTCATAGGAGAAATATCATTTTGATAAATTTGGTGTGCATAGCTTTTGTCTTCTAGTGAACTGAGAAAGAGGCATTTAGGATATGGAAATGAGGCCGGCGCCGCGGCTCACTAGGCTAATCCTCTGCCTTGCGGCGCCGGCACACCGGGTTCTAGTCCCGGTCGGGGCGCCGGATTCTGTCCCGGTTGCCCCTCTTCCAGGCCAGCCCTCTGCTATGGCCAGGGAGTGCAGTGGAGGATGGCCCAGGTGCTTGGGCCCTGCACCCCATGGGAGACCAGGAAAAGCACCTGGCTCCTGGCTCCTGCCATCGGATCAGCGCGGTGCGCCGGCCGCAGCGCGCCGGCCGCGGCGGCCATTGGAGGGTGAACCAACGGCAAAGGAAGACCTTTCTCTCTGTCTCTCTCTCTCTCACTGTCCACTCTGCCTGTCAAAAAAAAAAAAAAAAAAAAAAAAAAAAAAAAAAGGATATGGAAATGGACTTACACAGTCTATTTATTGGAGGTCAAGGTAGCAAGCCAATTCTGGACATGGGATTGACTCAACCACTGTCACCACTTCTGTGTTCTCAAAAGACAAGAACATGTTCCTTACTTTCTTATTTAATCCACACCTGTTTGCTGTGGAGAAGCAGGGCAGGAGGGATGCATTACTGTGATAAATGGGTTTTAGGGGGAGAAAACATTAAATGAATCTATTTAAATTGAGGCAAGACTCTTGTTATAAATGTTGCAAATGGTGCTTTCTTTTGAACAATAAAACTGAAATTATGAAAATACATGTAGTTTATTACCTAACAGAATATGCAGCTATAGTCATTCTTACATAAAACAGAAATGAATCATGTTTAAAGTTGTAGTTCTCCTGTAATATTATGAAATTTGAATTTTAGTAGGGTCATAAAGAGACTCAGTTTATAAAAATCTTTATGGTTGTTCCAAGGACCATTTGAAGTTACTTTATTGACAAATTACTCATTTAAAGCCACTGTCACATCCCCATTCTTGTTGCTTTTCTCTCTTCCATTTTACTGATCTCACTTCTCAATTCTCTTTCAACACAACTTTGAGTGTGATTGATTGAAGCTGTTCTCAAATATTGTTTTCATTCTTTATAAGAAATCTATCTTTGGAAAATTCATCAGACAACTGATTTGCTTGGTTTGCTTTATAATGTTGTTTGCATTTGATGTTTATAGAGAGATACAAAGTTTTTTGGCACTGACAAGAAGGAGGTCCTCAAATCAACACTCATTAGTGGAAATATCGTACTTGAATAGATTTTTTTCTACTTGCTTACCTTATAGTTAAGGAAATCAATTACTTATTATGCTGTGTTATGAAGAACCTGTGGGCTGTGATCCAAATAGCTTCCAAGATGTATCTTCTGAGTGTTTGTCTCAGGCAAGGTCTCAAATCACCATGACTTTGATCTGAGCCTAATAAGTCTTGGCATACCTGAGGGTGGTATACAATGTGTGTTTGCGGTTGTGAAAACTCTAGGATTTGGTATCAGGAGATCTGAGTTCAAGTTCCTTCACATGAAGCTGATTGTATACCCATGTGGAAGTCAATTGACCAATGAGAGTCTGTTTCCTTAACAATAAAGTGGGAGTAAAAAATGCACGTGGTGCGAAATTGTTCAAGAAATCAGATAAATTAAATGTGAGAACCTACATGAAACTACTTTGCAAGTAATAAAAGCTCTTACTATCTTCATTGATTTGCTGTCTCAATTGCAGCCCATATTCAGTATTATTTCAAGTAGAAATTTTTGTTTCAGTTCATATGGATGGCATTATGTGAAGAAGACATAAAAGGCCATGACTGTGTTTACCATTCATATCTAGAAACCAGACTGAAAATATGGATGGTGAGCCAAGCCTGCACAGTGATCCTCTAGCTGAGAATTATTTTTACATTTTCCAAGGGGGTTAAAACAAGAAAAAAATGTGTTAAAGACTGTGACCCCCTAACACCTAAAACACTTACTGCTTCGCCCAATACAGAAAATATTTACAAATTCCTATTCATAAACTCATGCAAATACCATCCTAACAAAAACCATCACATGTGTTATTTCCAAGTGAAATAGGATGCATATGCTAAAATATTAAATTGATAATTGGAGGTTATGATAAATTATAAATTTTGAAGGGAAGCATTACTTCATTGTTGGTTCAGTACTTCCATAATGTTAATAACCTTCCAGTACATTCAGAAATGGCTCTGATGAAGTTTGCAAAGAGAAACAGGAATAGCCATTAATAAATGGAAGGGCTGGCAGATGCATGGTAGAACTAAGTTGAAATGCAAATGTTCTAGCTCAGTCACTATAATATGTTTGGACTTCTAAGCTATGCTTTAGGACCTCTTGCAGAATTCTAAAGGAACCTTGGGATCAAGCCCTGTAGAACCTCTCAGACCTGAAATGTCTTGCAGAAGGAACTTGGTAACACCAGGGGAGCCCTTGGATCAAAATTCTGTCCCTACAGATAGGATTACAGAATCATCCCCTATTGTAAGCCCTCATTTCCTGCGAAGTAAGACTCATCTTGGGAGGTGTTCTGTCATTTCTTATCATCTGGAAGCAGACTCCAGCAGAGGGCTGTCAAGCACTTTTAATATCATCTGTCTTCATCAGACACTCATTACCAGATTCTGAACAAAATGAATATTTTAGCCTATTTTACAGTGAATAAGTATTGCATGGAATCATTATCTGAAGATCTTAGCAAAGGTAATTAAAAGCAAATATAGTTACTATTAAGTGAACATAGACTTGTGAATTTTTGTGTACTATTCAAGATTTTCCAGCCAATAGAATTAAGTGAAACTGCATCATCTCATGTCTATTTTTCTCAGTACTGAGCCCTTTGTGACTATTACATACTTCAGCACAGGTGGTGTCTTGAGAGATATTTGCTGAAAGAATGATTCAAAAAAGTACATTAATTATGAATTACATCATGGGAGTGGTGTCCTTAGATACACTTAAGTAGTTCAGAATGGTAATACTATTCACTAAGTTGACCATTATCTATATATATACATGAGGACAGGAAAAGTTGGGATATTGTGTAAATTCTAGAATCTTGCTCTCTTTTTTTGCTACTTTAGGAATTTTTATCTGGGATAATTTTCAGTGTACATTTCAGGGGAAACATATATGGAAAGAAATAGACCACAAAAACTGAAAACTATAATTTGATACAGGTCATTATTTCTTTCATTATCTTTATAGATCTTTTTCCCATTTCTTAGCATATATACTCAGTGTACACTTCATATTTCATGCTTTACTGAGTTCTAATTATGAATTTTTTTTTTAATTATGATGAGGTGAAATTGTAGGAAAATCAGTTCAGGTGTAAGGAGGAGGAAGTTGTTTAGATTGCATACCAAGCATTTTCACAAAAAAACAATCCCAAACTAGAACAACTGGAGCAGAAATTCTTTAAATTTCCATCCATAAACCTTGATTAGTATGTACTACCACACTACTTGGTCATTATTTGTGTAAGACTTGCAACACCCTTATCACTGATCTTAGATTCAGTTTGTTAAGCTCACAGAATTCATGAGGCCACCAGGGTTTATAGTCCTAAGGATAGAAATACAACACACCAGTTGGCAGTGTCAGTTATATTTCTTCAGCAAGAATAGTCGATAATCTGGGGCTGGCGCTGTTTTGCAGCGGGTTAAAACCCTGGCCTTAGGTGCTGGCATCCCATGTGGGTGCCGGTTCTAGTCCCGGTTGCTCCTCTTCTGATCCAGCTCTCTGCTGTGGCCTGGGAAAGCAGTAGAAGATGGCCCAAGTCCTTGGGCCCCTGCACTTACATGGGAGACCCAGAGGAAGCTCCTGGCTCCTGGCTTCGGATCGGCACAACTCCAGCCATTGCAACCATCTGGGGAGTGAACCAGCGGATGGTGGACCTCTCTCTCTCTCTCTGTCTCTACCTCTCTCTGTAACTCTGTCTTTCAAATAAATTATAAAATAAATCTTTAAAAAAAAGAATAGTCAATAGTCTCAGAACAATTTTCTGCTCCTTCTGACCAACCTCTGCCTCTCAAGTGACTCCTCAGTTATGAAGAATGATCCATATGGGTAGGTATGACAGTCACTCTGCTTTAGAAGCTGCATGTTCATGAGAAGAATATTTCTTGCAATAACCTGTGAAGTTAGCTTCCAGAGCCATACAAGGAAGGGCTCGCTCCATTCCCAGGGTTTGCTGTGTTAACCCCAAAGCTAAGACTTCCCATCATGTATTAATCATCTTGACCACAGGTCTCCCAGTTAATGGTAATTCACAATTTTTACCATAAGCAGTATTGCTTGCTAGCTGACATCCTACCATTTTCAGATATAAAGAAGAACACAGCTAGAAAGTTAAGCCAAAGTAATTTTTCTGTAGATAAGGAGAAACTGTTTTGTTAATCTTTGCCCAGACTCTTCCATGCCAAGACTGTGAGCACCACAGCCTTGGTTTAATCATTTGTGTGTCTTATACTTTGAAAATGCCTGGAAAATAGTATGTGAATCATTAGGATTAGAGGAAGGAAAGAAGGGGAAGGAGAAAGGAGAGAAAGAAAAAAGGAAGGGAGGATCAAAGGGAGAGAGGGACGGAGGGAGAGAGGGAGGGAAAGGTGAGGGAGGGAGAAAGGGGTCAACCAGGGAGAACTAATGTTTACTGAAATAGTTCTCGCTTAGAAAGAAGGTGCTGCAGCCCTGTTCTGTTGGATTGGAGGCAGGACTTAGCAGAGCAAGCAGCTTTCTAATGGACAAGAGGACCATCACAGTGGCCCCTCCAACTCCAGTGAAGGTTGGCTTATCCAGATCCACATTTGTGAAAAGAAAACACTTGACTGGCAGCTGAGTGAGAACAGACCTAAAATGAATCAGCAGGAATGACTAATTTCTGTCTATTCATAGTCAAGGGATAAAGGAGACAATTTCTCAGCCCTCCATTTGTGGTAGAAAATGACGTCAGGCTGTTCCCAATATGGAGTAAAAGCTTGTAGGTCTCAGTTTATAAAGACTAAACAGAAGCGTGTGATCAATGTCTAGAGGGCTGGAAAAAGCAGGGTTTTAGATGCCTCTGCTGCTGGGGGAAAGTAGTGGTATCATGGGATCACTAGGGATACAGACAGGCAGGGGCAAGCTGATTTCAGTGAAATAAACTCAGGTTCCACATGGAAAACTAATCATTTAAAGCCAAAGAGAAGCCAAGAAATATGACAGAGGTAAATCTGGGATATGAACCAGGGAGCCAAGAAAAGGGCCCTGTTCCATCATAATAATTAGTATATTTCATCAACGGGGATAACTTATAAACTGTTGCCTTGTTGTTGATCTCCAAGATAAGGCTGTAAGGAAGTAGTTACGGTCATGGTCAGGTGACTGTCATGGCCTATCTTGGGTTTTTGCTGTACTTTATCATTCCATGCAATGTTGTATTTGAGAAAGCAGTAGAAGGGAGACAAAGGACTGGGTTTTCTGATAAACCAAGCTACTTATTTATTCCTTTAGACAGGGAGCATAATATTTTATGTTCTTATGTTAAACAATGAATAAGCTATTGTCCTAAGTTGGGGGATTAGAAAGAGGGGAAAAAATATGACAATGGAATAAGCTGCAGGGGATAAGGACAAGGCTGAAGGTAAAATGCAGTTGTAAAGCAAATATAGACAGTTGAGTTTGATTTATTTGGGTCTGATTTTATTTTAAGATATATTTTACTGATATGAAGGAGTGGCAGAGAAGAAGACAGAGATCTTCCTCTGCTGGTTCACTCACCAATGGCTGCCACAAGCAGGGCTGGGCCTGGCTGGAACCAGGGACCCAGAACTCCATCCGGGCCTCTCACATGGGTGACAGGGGCCCAAGTAATTGGGCCATCTTCCACTGCCTTCCCTGGCTCATTAGTGGGAACCAGATTGGAACTGGAGTAGACAGGACTCGAACCAGCACTCTGATATGAGATATCAGTGGCATAAGCAGTGGCTTAACCAGCTGTGCCACAGTGCTGGCCTCTTGGTATTCTTTTATTGCTGTATTTTTTGTGTTTTGACTGAAATATCCTTCTTGAATTACATCTGGTCTTAAAAATAACTGCAAGTTCTCCAGACCTATAATCATTTTTCCAATACTTTTTTGGGAAATAATTATAAATTAACATAAAGTTGCAAAATAGTACAGAGGTCCCTTGTACCCTCCCCTTCATTTGTAACAACTTCTGTGATTATAGTACAATAATAAACCGGAAAGCAGACATTAGTATGACCTGCAGATCTTAATCAGATTTCACCAGTGTTTGTATGCATGTGTGTGTGATGCATGTATGTCAGACTAATATTTTTAACCCAGCAAAAGAAATATTCTGCTTTTTTAAAAAAAATGTACTACTCATTTGCATTTGATATATGTTATGCTAACCATCAGTAGTAACCTATTGCTCCTTAATACTATACAATATACTTTTCATTTTCTTCCCTTGCCTGTAGCATGGTATCTGTTAGACATTGGAATGGTTGACAATATATTAATTTCTTAAAATATTGTCCATCTATTCCAGAAAGCCATAAGAAAGATAAGTAATGTCTATGGCTCAGGATAAAAATTAGCACAATTTGAAAGATCATGCTAAAGTTTGAACATTATGGTTAGGGGTACATTAAACCTGTGATTATAAAGTAAATTGAAAGTATGTTACTGCAAAAACTAAAGGGGAAAAAAAAGGAAGGGAGGAGAGGAGATTGAGGGAGGGTCAGAAGGAGAGAAGTATGTTATCTTCTTAGAATTTGATCTATGAAATACATGAAATCTGTTCTCCTTATATTACTAAAAATAAATTTTTAAGATCCTTTCAATTTTAGACTCTTATAGGGTTTCTGAACATAATCTTACATTAGTTTATATACATATTGATTATTTTGTTTATTTTAAAGATTCATTTATTTATTTGAAAGGCAGAGTTACAGAGAGAAAGGAAGAGAGAGACACAGAGAAAGAGAGAGAGATCTTGCATCTGCTGGTTTACTCCCCAAATGGCCACAATGGCTGGAGCTAGGCCTGTCTGAAGCCAGGAACCAGGAGCTTCTCCTGGGTCTCCCATGTGGTGCAGGGCCCAAGCACTTGAGCCATCATCTATTGCTTTCCCAGTCACATTAGCAGGGAGCTGGATTGAAAGTGGAGCAGGTGGTGCCCAAGCCAGCAACCATACGGGATGCCAGTATAGCAGACGGCAGCTTTACCTGCTCCGCCACAACACCAGCCCCTATTTATTGATTATTCTGAGAAAGTTGTCCTGAGTCTCTTTTCAATATAATGAAAAATTTAATGTTTTTGAGACCTCATGGACTTTGTATAATTGCAGTCCTTCAGAAGCTGTTATCTTAGTTGATTCACGAAAACTAATCACCACAAAATAGATTGTATTTTTCTTTTCTTTTCTTTTTCTTTTTAAAAATTTTAATTTAGAGGCCAGCGCTGTGGCACAGTGGGGTAAGCCACAGCCTGCAGTGCTGGCATTTCATCTGGGTGCCAGTTCTAGTCCCGGGTGCTCCACTTCCAATCCAGCTCCCTTCTGAAGTGCCTGGGAAAGCAGCAGAGGATGACTCAAGTCCTTAGGCCCCTGTTCCATGTGGGAGACCCGGAAGAAGTCCTGGCTCTTGGCTTCGGCCTGACCTAGCCCCAAGTCATTGTGGCCATTTGGGGAGTGAAGCAGTGAATGGAGGATCTCTCTCTGTATGTCTCTCCTTCTCTCTCTGTCACTCTGCATTTAAAATAATTAAATAAATCTAAAAAAGTTTTTAGTGTATTTTTTTTGCCCAGATGTTTCATGAGTCACTGAAGACTCTGTGATAATGTTTTCTACTATTTTCCATTCTTCTAAAGTTTACATTTTTTAAAAGATTTATTTGGCTGGCACCGCGGCTCACTAGGCTAATCCTCCGCCTGCAGCACCAGCACCCTGGGTTTTAGTCCTGGTTGGGCACCGGATTCTGTCCCAGTTGCTCCTCTTCCAGCCCAGCTCTCTGCTGTGGCCTGGGAAGGCAGTGAAGGATGGCCCAGGTGCTTGGGCCCTGCACCCGCATGGGAGACCAGGAGGAAGCACCTGGCTCTTGGCTTCAGCACGCCGGCCACAGCAGCCACTTGGAGGTGAACCAATGGAAGGAAGACCTTTTTCTCTGTCTGTCTCTCTCACTGTCTAACTCTGTCTGTTAAAAAAAAAAAAAAAAAGATTTAGTTATTTATTTGAAACTGAGTTACACAGAGAGGAGAGGCAGAGAGAGAGAAGAGGTCTTCCATCCAATGGTTCACTCCCCAATTGGCCATAATGGCCGGAGCTGAGCCGATCTGAAGCCAAGAGCCAGGAGCTTCTTCCGGGTCTCCTATGCAAGTTCAGGGGCCCAAGGACTTGGGCCATATTCTGATGTCTTCCCAGGCCATAGCAGAGAGCTGGATCAGAAGTGGAGCAGCCAGGTCTCAAACCAGCGCCCATATGGGATGCAAAGCAGCCGGGTCTCGAACCAGCGCTCATATGAGATGCCGGCACTTCAGGCCAGGGCGTTAATCCGTGTGCCACAGTAGTGGCCCCTTAAGTTTACATTTTTAAGACTCCAAGTCTTTCATCCTAACTCAAGTTGAATAATGTATCATGAAGATTCTATAAAATATATAAATGTCCTGTCATCAATACTAATGAAAGAAGAAAGTTGCCTCTGCCTTATGGAGCATCAAAAGTAGGCAAAAAAGTAGGGTAACAGTGAAAAAGCCATGCAGTCTTGGCAATCATTCAAAACCATAGGAACATGGGCCCCTGTGAGTCTTGCTGGAATAGTGGAAAGTCGCTGTGTAAAATCCCAGAAGTTCCTACTCTGTTCCTTGCACTGCCACATTTTACTCCAATCACCATCTGACTGGCTGGATTTTCTCATTTGTAAAAGAAGACAAAGAATGCCTGTGTAGCTTACTTCACAGGGTTAATGTGAGACTAAAGGGAGAGTGTGACATAAACAAAAGATGACAATATTTTCACACACAACCTGAGCAGTCACAGATGTCAGTTTTGACCCATAGGCTTGAGGATGTATCCTCATTTCTTTTGGTCCTCACCCCAAAGGACATTTGAAATAGACTTTTAAATGTTTTTCTCTCCAACCCTGCAAGTAAGAATGGGGATGCCAGATGTGTGCAAGAATAGCAGTGAGTAAGGCAGACAGAATCTAAGATGTTTGTTGCAAGAAAAGAATGAAACAGAAAGTAGTCTTTCTCTCGCTTACGGTTGCTTGATTCCCTGCAAGTGTAATTTTTATTTTGAAGCAGTGTGAAGGCTGGTGCAAAGCTAGAACCCCCTGCCTCATGTGTCCTTGATGTCTTGGGTTCATTGCTGAGATTCCTCACACCTTGTCTTCAGATCTGTGGTACCAGTTCATATATCTTAGTATTTCCATTTCACTAACCCATGGAAGAAAAACGAATTCTCAAAATAGTGTGACAAGAGGACAAGAAGAGAGCAAAAAATGAGTGAGGGCTTAGCAAGATACAGCAAATACCATGAATTTATATTCTACATTCATTTTTTTTTTTTTTTTGACAGGCAGAGTTAGACAGTGAGAGAGAGAGAAAGAAAGAAAGGTCTTCCTTCCATTGGTTCACCCCCCAAATGGCCACCATGGCCGGCACTCTGCGCCGATCCGAAGCCAGGAACCAGGTGCTTCCTCCTGGTCTCCCATGCAGGTGCAGGGCCCAAGCACTTGGGCCATCCTCCACTGCCTTCCCCGGGCCACAGCAGAGAGCTGGGCTGGAAGAGGAGCAACCGGGACAGAATCTGGTGCCCCAGCTGGGACTGGAATCCGGGGTGCTGGTGCCGCAGGTGGAGGATTAGCCTAGTGAGCCGCAGCGCTGAACCTATTCTACATTCATTACACCTAACTTGTGTGTGTTCACAATGCATAGAAATGAATTAACAGGTACTGTTGTCTTATTTTCAAACCTGATACCAAAAAAAAAAAAAAGTGAAACCATCAAAATTCAACCATGAGGCTCTACCTTTACTACCAAATCTACTCCTAATCAGCTCCAAATGCACACCTCTAAACACCATAGTGAATTAAGTGTCCACCTTCTTAATACCATTAGTAGTTGGGGATTAGATTCCTCTGTGATTTGGGTAGCAAACCATATTGAAACCATATCAATGTAGGTTAAACTTTTGGAGTCCTATGTTGCAATGGTTTATTGTTTGGAACAAGTAATATTGTAGATGATAAACTTGGTAAGAAAAAGCAGTAGAACAAAGACTGGCATGATCTTTAAGTCAAGATATTTTTTAAGAGGAATAATGGTATACTGAGGTAAAAAAAAATACTTTTTGTTTCAAATTTACTAAGGCTCTGACAGTATCCTAAAGAGAATCAGGGAAGTGATACAATAAATAGCATTTAAAAATTCTTGTTTGTCTACATCTACCTTATTTGAAATGATGTTTAATTTAAATTACTATAGATCCATTATAAATTACATAATTCAATTATCTTCTGGAAGTCCCAGAAAATATGTAATTTTTTTTTTGTGTGTGAACATGCAGAAGAGAGCTTAACAGATGTCTAATTCTCCAAGGAGTACTTACTACATGGAAATTGACTAGTAGAGACATGAAAGCTAGAGTACAATATAATGAGTATATTGTTTTCTGGACAAGAATTCACTGAAATTTTTTTTTCTCTGTGGCATGACTACCCTAATTTTACCTAATATCATCCTCTGATCTCTGAGCAAAAATACATCTGAAGTACAGACTTCATTATTGTGGCTTTTATACTTAATGGCCATTATGAACATACTTATTACTGACCACCCTTGTTCCTTGCGAGTAGAAAAAAAATTGCATATTGTTCACACTCTTGAACTTCAAAGAGGTCATGATAATATCTATTGTTCCTTGATTTATTCATGTCAAAACTCTGAGTCTAACTAAGATTTGAAAGTAAAAAAGACAACTGGTACTTTTCTTAGGGTAATGATCATTGTCATCTTAAGAGAGTGGGCTATATAAATGCAGTTGAGCTAAATGGACCCTCAATTACAGTATTTTGTAATATGTTATTTAATTTATACTTGAAACATGTGAGTCAGCAGTAGAGTGAGGGTTCAGTTCCAGTAATTTCACTGTCTTCCAAAAATAGTTCACACATTAGAATGTAGAAAAATGTACAGAAATCTTTATAAGAAACCTTTTTGTGAAGAAACAATCACTCTGTTATTCATTCATGAGCATTTGCTATGCATTAATGGTGCATATAATTTGTGCAAGGCTTTGTTACACTTCAGAACTGGTAGTTATTCCATTTTTTAGTGGTATGGTAGACTAGATAGTAAATTAAATCTCTCTTAGTATAGTCCATCTAAAACTCCTGGGAAAGCAATAAGGAACATTTTAGTGCCTGATTGGGTTGGTGGAAATCTACAAGCCTATATGGGCTCATGCTTTTTCTAGGATGAGCAACCAATCTCAGCCAGCCTGAAGCTGTATTTTAACAAGCCCAGATATGGCAGGACATAAGTCCAATTGGGTGAGAGAGGACCCCTGCTTAAAACAGAACCCCTGAGGCATCATCTTTACCCATGGGGGAAACAATCCTACACACACTGGGACAGGACATATTTGACTTTCTTGACTTGGGTAATAGATAGGACAAAGTAATTCATAAATAACTACTCTTTAAGAATTACAGCACTTATAAGATTTACACCTGTAAATCATTATTACATGTATAGCTGAACTTTTAAATTTGGTTGAACAGATCCTGGTTGATTTACTTCCAAACATGTGGCAGAAGCAAATTTAAATCATCTTGTGGAACAGTGAGCTCTCCACCCCAGCCTCAAAGAATTCACAAGGACTAAAGTGGGTGGGTGGCAGGGACTTAAGTACTTAAGCTGTCGTCTGCTGCCTTCCTAGGATGTGCATTATTAAGAAGCTGGATTGGAAGCAGAGTAGTGGAGGCTCATACCAGGCACTCCCAGTGGAAGGAACACATCTCAAGTGACAACTTCAACTGCTATACCAAACACCCACCCCAATAGAGCTGATTATTTATAAATGTTTTAGGAAAAAGGAACTATAAGAATTAACCAAGCAGATTTTCAAAAGAGTTTCAACAAATGAAGTATATAATAATTGAAGTGAATAATCCAGTAAATAGGTTAAATAGCAGGTTAATAATAGCTGAAGGTAAGTGAGATATAGAATTGAACAAGTTACACAGCATGCAGCCCAGACAGAGAAAGTTATGGGAAGTCTGAAGGAGAGATTAAGCATTAAAAGATATCATGAAAAGTCTAATATATTCTTAGTTGGGATTCTGAAAGGAGAGCTGGAGAATGATTGAAAAGAAGTTTTCAGAGATAATAGCTAAACATTCTGAGAAATCAGATGTCAAACTACAGGTTTACAAATTCTAAAGAAGAATTTTTTAAAAGCCATGCACACAAAATCTTAATGAAACTTTCAAATAGAAAAGTTAAAGAAAAGATTTGGAAAACACTTAAGGGAAATCATAGGAGTCTCCCTTTATCTGCAGGGCATATTTTCCAGGACCTCACAGATAGTACTACACATGGCATATGCTTTTATTACTATACATACATACCTATGATGAAGTGGGTTTTATTATTTATTTCACAGACAGAGAGACAGAGGGGGAGAGATTGAGAAAACAAGAGTTCTTGTCCACTGATTCATCCCCAAACAATTGGTGCTAGGCTGGGCTAAGCCAGGAACTGGGAACTCCATCCAGATCTCCCATGTGGGTAGCAGGAACCCAATTACTTGAGTCATCATTGCTACCTCCCCAGGTCTGCATTACCAACAATCTGGGGTTAGAAGCCAGAGCCAGGTACTGAGCCCAGGTATAACAATGTTAAATGTGGGCATCTCAACTAATGTTGGCTGCTAGGCTAAATGTTCACCATGAAGCTTAATTTGATTTTAATTTAAAAATTTTAATTTAAAAATTTTATTTGAGAGGCAGAGAGGAGAGAGAGAAAGAGAGAGAATTAATTCTCATCTGCTGGTTTATAGCTCAGATGCGTTCCAAGCCCAGGGTTTGACCAGCGCTGGAGCCCAGAACTGGAAAAACAATCCAAGTCTCCTGTGTAGAAGGGAGGAACTCAATTATTTGAGTCATCACTGACTTCCAGGTTCTGTGTTGGGAAGCTGGACTCAGGAGCTGGAACCAGGAGTCAAACTCAGTCACTCTGGTGTGGGATACCTTAACTGATAGGCTGAATTCCTGCTTCCTATAGTGAACTTTAATGTATAATTTAGGTACAGTAAAGGATACAAACAACAATAATAAAATAGAGCAATTATAATGATAGACTAATAAAAGTAGTGTGAATATGCTCTTCTCCATATGCTCTTCTCTCTCTCTCTCTCTCTCTCTCTCAATACATTTTACCTTTTAGCTTAAACAAAGCACTATATAGCCTCTCTTTGGCGTATCTGAATTTCCTGCACCACTACTCTGCGCTTTCAGGCCATTATGAAGTAAAGAAAGGGTTGCTTGAACAAGCACTGAACTACGGCAACAATCAAGCTGATAACCTAGAATGGTAGTAGCAGGTAATGTTTGTAGAGTGAATATGCTGGACAAAAGGATGATTGACATCCTTGACAGGATGGAATAAACAGTCCAAGATTTCATAACACTACTCAGAATAGTGTGCACTTGAAAATTTATGAATTGTTTACTTCCAGAATATTTCATGTAGTATTTTCAAACTACAGTTGACTGTAGATTTCCCAGATGGACAATTTATCTCCAGAAAAAATGGGAGCTAGAAGACAATGGGACAATATCTTTGAAGTGCTGATAATCCATAATTCCATTCCCTGTGAAATTATTTTTCAATAACAAAAGTTATTGAAAATAACAACCAAAGTCGTTTTCTGAAGCTATCAAAAGAATTTTTGAGGAGGCAGGTGCTTCTTTAACCTAGTAGATAATATGCCTGCATCCCAAATAAGAGTGCCTGGGTTTGAGTCCTGACTCTAGTTTCCCACCATTGTGGACTCTGGAAGATAGCAATGATGGCTCAACTGGTTGGGTTCTTGCTTCCATTGTGGGAGACCTGCATAGTGTTCTGTCTCCCAGCTTAGACCCTAGACCAGCCCCAGCCATTGCAGGCACTGGCATTTGAACATTGAACCAGCAGATAGGAGCATGCTCTGCTTTCATTCTCTTTCTTTATGCCTCTCAAATACATAAAAAATTAAGGACAAAAAAAGAATTTGACTAACAAAGACTCTCTGAAAAGACATTAGCAGTAGAATGTTATTGAGAAAGAAATCAGTGATCCCAGAACAATGTACAATCTACAAAAAGAAAGAACCAGAATAATGTATTTTGTGAATTTAAACAAACATTATTTAAAATAGTAGCAGTAATGGTTAATTACTATGGCTAAAAAATCCAAGACATATTCTTGAGAAGCTCATATGTAGTATAAAACATAGGTAATCAGAGTTAAAGTTTTCTAAAGCTGTATCATATGGAAGAGGTAAATAGAGAAAAATTACAGAAATGAACATGAATGTGTCAACAAATACAACTACTGCAATAGGAAGTACTTTCTACATACTCTAAAGACAGATAGTCTAACTTGAGAAAATTATGTTCTTATGAGCCATAGATAATAACATAGAACATTTGAAGATAGAAAAATTAAAATAATTTACAAGTTAAATATTAATCAGCTTTTTTTAACTGCAAGAGCCATAGTGTTACTAAATATTCATGAATGATTTGTTCACTAGGATGATCAATAATTCCATTTTAAATTAATAGAATGGAAGTCTGTCAATAAAACAAAGTTAGAAGAAATGTAAATAACAGTAACACATCCACAGTGTAGTAAGCAAGCATGATTTAATGGACATATAAAAACAATTGGAGAATACCATCTTTTTTTTTTTTTTTTTTTTTTTTTTTGACAGGCAGAGTGGACAGTGAGAGAGAGAGACAGAGAGAAAGGTCTTCCTTTGCCGTTGGTTCACCCTCTAATGGCCGCCGTGGCTGGCATGCTTGCGGCCAGCGCATCGCGCTGATCCGAAGGCAGGAGCCAGGTACTTATCCTGGTCTCCCATGGGGTGCAGGGCCCAAGCACTTGGGCCATCCTCCACTGTACTCCCTGGCCACAGCAGAGAGCTGGCCTGGAAGAGGAGCAACTGGGACAGAATCCGGCGCCCCGACCGGGACTAGAACCCGGTGTGCCGGCGCCGCAAGGCGGAGGATTAGCCTAGTGAGCCGCGGCGCCAGCTGAATACCATCATTTTCAAGCATGTAGAATGTACTAACACTGATCATGAATTTGGCCATTGTATGGATCTCACAGGTTCTAATTGGTTCCTTGAAATTATATTCTTTTGTCACAGAGTAAAGAAGATAATAATCAATATAAAAAAACTATTGATACATACTCAGTTATCAAAATGAAAGTGAAACATGGACCAAAGAAAAAACCAGAACTTAATTTAAAACAGAGGTCCTTGTGGTCCAGTAACACTTCACATTAATTAATAATAGATAAAATAAATTGTGAGTACAGTGGACTCATTAACAAATAAGAATTTGAATGAAAATAACTTACACCGTGAAGTAATATTGCATAAGGGCCTAATAAAGAATCATGGTTAATAACTTCTAGGTTCAGGGAGAAATTAGAGTTGAGCATGGGGCTTACAAAAGAAATAGTTTCACTTTTAAAGAATTGATCACTTTTCAATGACTGAAGCAATTGAACCAAATGCCAGAAGGGTATGATAATTATTAATCTACCAAAATTAAATTCTGTGTATGACTATCCAAAAAGTGTCCTAAGTAAGATCATATTCCAGATACAAATTTGGAAACATATTTGCAACAAATAATATCGGAAAGGCTGTAAGAAACTTTGGCAAAGGGCATATAAAGGTTATTCACAAAGCAATAACTAGAAATAGCTAATAAATATTTGAAAAGAGTTCAACAGCAAATATCATCAGGAGGTGGGAAAGAAACAACAATGAGGTAACATTTTTCATGACAGATTGACAAGGATAAAAGAGACTAAAAAACAAATTACACAGAGCATTGTGTACACAGGGATTATCCAGATATTTTCTCCCTTCTTCATAGGGTCATTCACCTTGGCTTATGGGATCTCTTTCTCTCACTCTCACTCTCGCTCTTGCTCTCTCTCTTCGCAGTACATAAAAAGATTTTATAGTAATATTTTCAGTCTTGCAGTTTTTATGAGATTTGGTTATATTACTTTCATGTGCTGTTAACAATTTGACAGTGTATTCTGCGCTCTTTGATACAGTAATTCTACTGCTATGAATTTGTCCCAAGGTGTAAAATGATATATATACTCAAGATTGGCTTGTTAATTATAGTGAAGACTGGGTAAATTTCTAGGAACGGAGAGCCTGTTTAAGAGATTATGATGTATGTTGTATCCATAGAGACAGACAGACACACACACATACACACACCACGCACTCAAACCACATTTACATGAGAAAACTTCAAAAGGTTCATGGAAAATGGAATTAACAGCTGTTTTTTATCTTGGCGCAAAAAAATGAAATCCATGCCTATGAGAAGTGTTCAAAAAGTTCATGAAAAATGTATATTATGAAGAAACTACATGAATTTCATAGGCTTTTGGCACCAAAATAAACTTATCTTTTAATTCCATTTTGTACTTTTTGAAGTATACTCATGTCTATTTACCATTTATAAAAATTATGCAATATATTAATAACCATAACATGATACATACAATAATACTTAAATAGCAAGAGGTGTATGATATTAAAAAGTAAAAAAAAATAATAGATAATATTTCTTTCATGTAAAGCTGCATGTGCACCTAACAGTAGTTTTATTTCAAAGCAGGCATGGCCTGGGGTAACTGTGCTATAAAATAAAAAGCACTGGAATGGAATTTGGGGACCTGAGTTTTTCTAACTGTGCTGCTTTAGACAGATCTCTTCACATCTCAGGTCTTCCTAGATGCTTTCCTCTCTAAAAATGAGGGAAGGGGTAAGTACCAGGCTTCACTGGCAATGACAGATGCACCATCATGGTTGTCACATCATCTTCTGCAGCTGTGACCATCAGTCACTAGACTGTGTGTTCTCTCTGGACTCACACACTTCTTCTCCATTACTCGATTCAGACAACCATTGCCCAAGAGATTATACTTAAACTTCTGTGCCTTCCTGACAAGGTGATATTAGAAATACTTTCAGCAAAAAAATAGTTCCGATGAAGGAACAGTTATCATGGAAAAGAAATAGCAAGGAATGCTTTGGAAAAAATAATTTTCTATTTGGCATATCAAGAAATAAAAAGATGAAAAAAACAGGTGAAACATCTTGATACTACAAAATACTTCAAAAGTTCGTGGACTGAAAGTGTGTTTTCCATGAACTTTTTGATATATCCTCATATTTTATTAAATGAAATTTTCAATATGTAATCGATATAAAAGTATTGAGATTCTTTTTTTCAAATCTTTGAAGCTGTATATTTATGACATATACTATTTTATTATTTATTCTTATTTATTTTTGTATACGAGAAGCAGAGAGACACAGAATAAGAGAAATAGGGATCTTTGATGTGCTGATTCACTCCCTAAATGGCCACAAATCTCTCAATCCAGTTTTCCCAAGAGGGTTGCAGGGACTTTTACATGCCTCCCAGGTGCACTCCAGCGGAAGCCTGAGCTCATACCCAGCCAGTGTGATAAAGAAAGAGGGTGTTTGAACCGGTGTCGACATCTAGGCCAAACCCCAACCGAACAATACTATTTTAGATCAATTTTCATTGGAAATACCTTACCTGTATTTTAGTACATTGTTTAAAAATCTGCTTTGCATCCCACATTTTTAAGTTTTCTAATAACTGTGCATTTTAAAATCTAATTAATTAAAATTAAATAAAGTTAAAAATTGAGTTGAGGTCAAACTATTCCAATAGTCCCATATGGCTAGCGGCTACCATATTGGTCAGCAGAAGTTTGAATACAAAGAAACATTTGGTTTTAGCCTTGATGGAGATTTTCTTTTTGGGAGAGTAAGATATCAAAAATAAACATATCCAGAAAATATCCAAAACAATGTAATTAAGTGCTAGAAGTTTGTCACAAACAAAGTGCTACTTGGGTAGGAAGTTCCAGAAAAAATCACAGCTGGATCCATTCCTCACCACTTTGAAGTCTGAGTGGTGGCAAGGATATATTAAGTTTGTGAGAAGGTAGGGTTCTGCTTTAGAAATGTGTGTGTGTTCTGCCTGCAGGCACGGGACCCGCTGTGCTGGGGAAGTGGCTGCCGCTGCAAACAACTCTCACTGCACTGTCGGAATTGCTTTCAACGCCAAGATTGGAGGTATGCGGAACTAATACGTCAGACTGTAGAAATATGCCCGTTGTTTCTTGCTAACTGGTTTTCAGGACCCTTTTTTGAACCAAAGATAGGCTAATCTTTCCATAACAGTGTTCAACCATTGCTGACAGAAAAACGACTGGGTTAACATAAGTTGTTAAATAAAAAGACTTCTGAGGTAGTACCTTAAAATGCTGCACACATACTTTTTGAAAACTCTACTAGTGGAGTCACTGACAGCTGTATCGAAACTGTACAGTTGCTGCCTGGGTGAGAAAAACTAAAAATGTAAACTTCAGGAAGGAGGAAAGGTGGGGGCATGGCCAAGAGGGAGGGTAGGGCGGGAAGTGTCACTATGTTCCTCAATCTGTGTAAATGAAATACATGAAATTCCTTAAATAAATACTTTAAATAAATACCTCAAATAGAATTTAAAAAAGAAAAAGAATAAATAAAAATTAGCACTCCGAGGCACTATAAAAAAATGTTAACATTAAGCCCAGGTATCCCTGTGCATGGAAGCATTTTGAAATTTCATTTTCCTTAAGCTTACAAAAACTTTATTTTCATTGAATTAAAATGGTAGAATCTCCTGTTGCAGCCACATAACTTAATGATACTATTTCCATGACTGGTTCCAGATTATATCTATACACACGCACAAACACACCTAGGTGCATATTCAGATATATGCATGATTACCATAAAGACACAGCCGAAGAAACATAAATTCAAGCATTGATAACAGCAAACTCTGACTTTCCCATTTGTAATCTTTCCTGTATTCAGCAGCCTGGTGCCACAGCCACACACAAATGGGGTAAAAATATTGTATTAGGTTTTATGGATCCTACCGACTTTATCATTATGCCTGGCATGAAGTATTGGCTAGGGGCCTCCCAAAGCCCGTCATAAGATGAATGAAGCTTCCAGAACTAGACTGACCTCCTTGTTTCTAATACATTGTTTTTCCCAAATGGTAAACAGAGTTGGAACTTATAAAAATAAATGACAGTCCTTTCTAGGATAAAGATATAAACACAGAGGTCCTGTAATGTGAAATATTTAGGGTACAGTAGTCACCCCTTGTTCCCAGGGATATGTTCCAAGACCTCTGGTGGATGTTCCCATGGATAGTATCAAACTCTATCTGCATATCTATGCCTATGATAGAGATGAGATTCAGTGGAGGATAATGGCAAAAATAAATTATAATTACAAATTATAAAAATATGCTATACTATTCATTTAAAACCTGAATTATTTCAGACATTTTCCATTTAATATTTTTGGACCACAAGTGACCACTGGTTAACTAAGACTGTGATGACTGAAGCCACAGATAAAGGAGGGATTGCTATACATGCGCTATAGCGTAACACACCAACGATGCTAAGAACAAGTTTTCTGAAACTACCTTGACTATCAGTCCATAGTAAATTTGGCCTCCTTCTTCCCTTTGTGTCACCCTGGATTCTTAGAGTATGCAGTGTCTTAGACAGCAATCAGCTGTACTCAGAGAGCGTCTGTTGCGTGTCAAGGGGAAGGCCAGGGAAGAACCAAGGAAAGGAGACAAAAGCTTTCCTGGTGAATGACAAGGATGCCGGAGGCCCCTCGTTTCCAGAGAAAGCCGGATCCATGGCTGCCCAGCCAAGCTTTTGCACAGTTCAGGGCGCAGTCTGTAACACACAGACACACCGAAGATCGCCATCATAACTGTCCAACA
Organism: Oryctolagus cuniculus; assembly: GCF_964237555.1. Taxonomy (NCBI): domain Eukaryota; kingdom Metazoa; phylum Chordata; class Mammalia; order Lagomorpha; family Leporidae; genus Oryctolagus; species Oryctolagus cuniculus. The sequence goes on along the minus strand of NC_091432.1, from coordinate 154,211,887 downwards.
CAAACCCGGCACTCTTGCTGACCTTGAAGAAATAAAAGGATGCACTTGTGAACTCTCGAATAAACTACTGCCTTCACTTAACAATACCTTAGTGAAGAAGGTAAACATATGGCTATGACCAAAATTGTTGCAAAAGAAGAACACTCTGAATTCTAAGGCCTGAAGCCTTAGAATTAAATTAGGAAACAGAGCAGCTTTTTATCTTTAAAACTTGATGAAATGAAATTCCTCTTTGTGAATTTTCCACCAGCAAATTATTACTCTCTATTTATGATTTAGTAAGCTTTATTTTCCCATGAATTTTGCATAAATTGCACAACAAAGAAACTGAATTCGGGTGTTATGTCTGTACTCTCATGCTGACATTTAAATGCATGAGTGAGATTATTCTGGGTAGTTTGGGTTTAAAGAGTAAATAGTTTCGTTTTATGCTTTTAAATACAAAATCAGAAGATGAAGGCACTCATCCTTTGCCAAAAACATGCACGGATAAATTTTGAACATTCTTATTCATCTAAAACAAATCAGTGACTCCTCAGGACTCAGTAAATGAGTGTTCTACTCCCACAAAACAAACCACTGACAAACTTTTTAAATACAATTTCCATTCCATAATATTTCTAAAAGGATTTGTTCACAATCTTCATTCCCCACATTACTTGTCAACGTAACATACATCTCCTTTAAAATTCAAAAAATTGAGAAGAAAAGAAAGTAAAGAGATGTAACAACCAAATGCAATGTCATTAGAAGTACCTAAATTTGGTGTAGAAGTGTTGGATGAAAATAGGTACTTATTTCCATATTTTTGTAGACAATCTTAAGATGAGGTGCCATGTCAGTCATGGTATTTAAAATAGCTCAACCTAGCATATTCTCAGATGAAGAAAATGGAGCAAAATGTTGATAACTGTTTCATCCTGGCCATATAATGTGTTCGTTGTTCTTTCTTTCTGTTTTTCTTGGAAAGTTGTATAGTTAAAAATTAAACACTCTTAAAAATACAAGTAAGATCTGTCTCCTTCAAGAATGTTTTTCTTATCTACCAATATTCCTACTTCAATTCACATAGTCTCTAAAGTTGTTTGATTTGAGGATTTTACTTATTTCATGTCCATTTATTTAAGCAGTAAAATCTTGAAATTCTGCTACTAATAAGGTTTCTCAAAGCAATGACTTTGGTCTGTAAAGATAATTTTAAAATAATACAAAGTCTCACTGATGATATTTAGTTTATGCTGAGGAGATGCATACTTACTTAAAATTAGGTGTTTTGTTATTGGGAATCTCCAAAACAAAAAGAAAAAAGGTAACCTCAGCATTTTGCATATATATGTTTATGAGTCTTGATGTCTATTATTGTAAAATAGGGTTAATAATAAATTCCTGTTTGTCGGATAGGAATATGCTTAAATGAAGATTAATGACTAAACAGTTCTAAAACCCTTAGAGAATCTGAAATGTTCAAGTGCACAAAGAGCATTCTTATTATTTGACCTCTAAAGAACTTGACAAAAAGAAATATATTAACTTCACATCAATTTTACAGACTAGGGGATAATATTAAATATAGAGGAAATAAGACCAACCTAAGTTGGCAGTTTTCCATGTTTTATGAGACTACAAAGGTTTAGGCTGTTTTATACCAATTTTGAACACAATTATTTAATGAAGACAAATTTAGGGATGAGAGATTGTTCAGAAGTCTTTTTGTCAAGTACTCAGGAGAGGTGAGGAGAGAGAGAGGGATTTTGGCAGCCATTTTAGGGATCGTAAAGTTGGAAAAGGAAAACAGTGGATCAAAAAGATATATACTTTTTTAGTTTGTTCTTTTTTTTTTCCTCCAAGGGAGTGCACCATTCCCAGAGGTACTGCAATACCAGGTCAATGAATGGAGTGGACAAAGCAAGCTCCTTTTCCAACTCCCTGCTCCACAAATCCATTTATGCACATGGAAATTGCCTTTCCTCCCAAATTATCTTCTACATAGTATCCATTGTCCTTTTATTGGGGAAATATGTTAGCCTCAGTGCTGATTAGAAACATATTCTTTCTCCTCCAAATCTTATATCTGGGGTATTGGGTGTCATGAAGCAAAGCCTCTCTAAGGCGCTCTCTCTCCCCTCTGTTTTGAAGGAGTGCGAATGTTGGATGGAGATGTCACAGACATGGTGGAAGCCAAGTCGGTCAGCTACAATCCTCAGCATGTGCACATTTACAGCGCCAGCTGGGGCCCCGATGATGACGGCAAGACTGTGGACGGACCAGCTCCCCTCACCCGGCAAGCCTTTGAAAATGGCGTTAGGATGGTAGGGTGGTTTTTTAGTGTACATTCATTTAGAAAGCCAGAGACAGACAGAGATCTCCTGCAACAGCCAGTCAAAAGCCAGGAGCCAGGAACCCATTCTGGATATCCCACGTGTCTGGCCCTTGAGCCATCACTGCTGCCACTTGGGGTGCATATTAGCAGGAAGCTGGAATAAGGAGCAGTGCCAGAACTCAAACCTAAGCACTCTGATTTGGGATATCATACTCCAGGCAGCGTCTTTACCACTGCACTAAACCCCTCTTCCAGAATGTTAGTTTTGGAAACACAGTCTCATAACATTCTGTGTTGAAAGGTGATGCTTCTCATATAAGGAATCTGTGGGTTTGCATCCTCCATACTTAGAGGAGGAGCTCACAGGCTGAACCAGTAGATGGGTTACTGGAAAAAGATGTTGAACACTTGGAATTTTGAGTTGTTTTCATTCTGCCAATGAACTATGAGACAGAGTTTCCTCTGAAGAGAACAGATGTATTTGAATGCTTATATCCATTCAACAAAATATATTAAATAATATGTCTGTCTTCCATTGGGAGAAGTAAATTCATGACAATGCAAGATTAAGTGCAAATATTAACATTCTTCAGTTGGCATTGATTGATGTAGATCACCCTACTGTGCCTCTGGGCATCTCCCTTTCTCAGGCCCTTCCCTGGTATCGCCTCTGTCTCAGAATAAGGATAGTTTTATACTGGCTCCCAATCTCCCTAAACAGGTAGCTTAAGCCATCTCCACTTTCACTGATTTCACTACAAAATTCAGGGACCACTCTTTCCCAAGAAACTGACCACAACATCCAAGTAATAAAATGTCTGTTTCAAATTGCAGATCTTAAGAAATCCTTTCTTATTTAAATTACACTAAAGTAAGGTAGCTAGTTCTTAGAGTCCTGAGAGGAGGGGTGCCCCTAGAACTGATATCTTTCTCTTTCTTACTCTTGAGTGGACATTTGGGTGAATTAAAACATGCATTTAATGATGTTTGCTGAAGACATCATTCCGTCCCTCCATATTATCCCTTTTCTTCCTCGCCTCTTCTTAACTCCTCTGTAACATGAAGATGTTCCTACTCTCAATGTCTACCCACACATACTACTTTGTCTGCAATTCCTGGCTCTACATGGTACCATGCCCTAACCCCAAGTTCTATCAGTAATGACCAAATCCCTGTATGACATTCAAATTTCATCTGAAGCCTTCTCACTCTCCACACAATAATTAAATGTAAGCAGTGTCTCTCCTGTACTCCCTCTGTTTTATGTTCTTACTGGTATTACATAGAGTTCTTATCATACTGTGCTTTATATCAGAGTTAATTCTGGATGTATCTTCCCCACTAAATTCTAAGTTCCTAGAGAGCAGAATTTGTGTCCAACGCATTTTCAGGACTTTGTGAAACCTTGAGAGTATACTGAATTCTGGCGAGTACCCAAGAAGTGTTTGCTGAATCGAATTTAATTTACTACAAATGATGCTAACCACAGAGTTGTTATATATTCAACCCAGACTTGGAACTGTGGATTGCTTTCAATTGATTAGTGTAACCTTGCAGCTGGAGTAAAAATAATAATGATTCTGCCACACCTTTGTGGGATTGGTGTTACAGTTTTAACAGAAGAGCTGAGCTAAGCTGTCTCCTTGTTATTGTAAAATAGACAGGAGGGGAAAATTATGAACTTATTTGTAGATTCTTCCTAACTAAATGATAGTTCAGTTTTGGTTAAGACATCTACTTTCTTGTTCTGTTGTTTTTTCAGCTACATGAGAGCTCTTTTAAACTGTGGGATAAGGTTTTCACCCATTGCTTAGAATTTTCCTTTCAAGATTCCTTAGCACCAAGTGAATACACCCAAAGTAATCTGGTGATTTCATTACCAAAGCTGTGGGCTGCAAATTACTATTTTTTTCTTTATATGCCATCAATTAAATATTCATGCTAGTTAAGTAAGCCAATATTAGTTCATATTTAATCTCCCAATTCTGTGTATTGTTCTATAATAAAGACAATCTGAAATTTCTCATTAATATGAAATACTTACATTAATAATGCACATACTCTCATGAATGTGCATGCACATGTCAAGAATGTCTCATATTCAATACCTGGTTTTACTAATGGACTAACAAGTATGTTATTGAATCAAATGAAATGAACCAGGTCTTTATAAATGTATTTTTTCTGGAGAATCTTTCATTTGATGGAAATCTTAATCAAAAGCTTAATTTGTGAAGCAAATTAAAATGTGAAGTTGTGGTTGAAGGAAGTTACAAAAAAAATTAAGATCTGAAACAAGAGCATCTGAGAAAACTAATCAGATATATAGAAGGATTACATTTAGAGTAAAGTAATTTGGAAAAAATGTATAAAGATGACCACTTGTCTACAATTGTGTCACTGTATAGAGTATGGATGATACTTTTCCATGCTCTCATGCACAATAACATGCTAAACAGGATCATACTCCTTTGCACATAACAGTGTACCATGACCATCCTTCTCAGGAAACTCATTAGAACTCATTCATTTTATTTACCTAAGAAAAGTTTGCTGTATGAAGATAACATAATTTATTCAGCATTGCATTGACAATCTTTCAACAGTTTTGTTCCAAAAATAAAAAAGTAAATAAACCACAGAGTTCAGTTTTAAAATGAATAATCACCTTTTAGCATTGACATGGTAACAAAAGATACAACTCTTTGAAAAGAAGTAATTATTTTCTGACTCCTAGCATTGCACATTTAAATGTGGAAAAATAATGGTGATCTGTTTAAATTTAATAAAATCAACTAGATAGCATTTCCATGTGTTTAATATACATAGGCTTTCAATTCAGGCTAAGATTAAGTCTAATTTCTGCCATTTGTATCTCTGGCCTTATACAAATTACATTACTTCTCTTTTTTTCCTTTTCTTTTCTCTACTCTTCCCTCACTTACTTCTTCCCTCCCTCCCTCTTTCCCTTCCCTCCTTCCCTCCCCCCTCCTTCCTTCCCTCCCTTCTCTTCCTCCCTCCCTCCTTCCCTTCCTTCCTTCCTTCCTTCCCTCCCTTCCCTCCCTCCCTTCTTCCTTCCCTCCCTCCCTCGCTCCTTCCCTCCTTCCCTCCCTCCCTCCTTCCTTCCCTCCCTCCTTCCTTCCTTCCCTCCCTCCCTCCTTCCTTCCCTCCCTCCCTCCTTCCTTCCTTCCCTCCCTCCCTCCTTCCTTCCCTCCCTCCCTCCTTCCTTCCCTCCCTCCTTCCTTCCTTCCCTCCCTCCTTCCTTCCCTCCCTCCCTCCTTCCCTCCCTCCTTCCCTCCTCCCTCCCTCCCTCCCTTCCTTCTTGGTGACAGAGCTATAGAGACTGACTATAAGACTGACAGAAAGAGCTCCCATCCAATCATTCACTCCCACAGTGGCTAGAACCAGGCCAGGCTGAAGCTGGGCACCAAGAACTCAAAGTCTCCCACATGAGTGACAGGGGATCCAACTACTTGAAGCATCATCTGTTGTTTCCCAGGGTGCATATTAGCAGAAAGCTGCAATTAGAAGCAGAGCCAAGACAAACACAGACACTTCAAAATGTGATGCAGGTGCCCCAACCAACAACTTAATATCAAGGCCAAATGCCTACACCTCTGCTTACATTTTCTCATCTACAATTGGGCAATAATAGAAGTCACTTCAGAGATGTTCTGGATGGTAAATGAGATAACACATATAAAGCAATTTGCAGAATACATAAAATATTATAAATGCTCAGTAAATTGTTTTCCTTTTCAGAGAAAAGGTAATGTCCTTCCAAAATACTGTTTGTTGGTTCTCAATCTCCTATCTTCTATTCTATCCCATGTCTTTACTTTCAGAGGAAATAAATACATTTTGCCCAGGGATTCCAAGGATTGATTGCACCCATTCCTTCTGCTTGTTAATCAAAAAAATGTACCAAATATTGCATTTCTAAATGCTCCCTGTTTGTTTATCATCAGATAAGCGTTTGGCTAAATACAACACAGCACTGCTTTAAAAGACTTTAACACAATCAGAATGGATTCAATTTAGAGCCCCTTTAGAATTAATGTGCCAAAATTGTGTTAGAGAAACTATGTGATATAAACCATATTACTGTTGACAACTTGCTCTTTCTCCCAAGGATTGCATTTTATTTGATGCCAATGGGGCTGCATAAAATTAAATCCAAGAAATAAAGTAATATCATTTGGGCTTCATACAATTACTACTACTACTACTACTAATAATAATAGCAGCATAAGCAATATTTAACATTTTGGTCAATCTATTATACTATAGTCACATTTCTAAGCCCTAAAATAGACAATACCTTTTCATCTAAACAGTAATCTCTTAAGATAGATACTGTTCTGTTCAATTTTACAGATAGAGAAAACAGAAACTCAGCATAGCCAAAGAAGTAAGGACACAGGTCTCAAAAAATCTCTGGTGAATTCTATTACATGTTGTCTTTTTTTTTTTGGCACATTGACCTCCTGTCTTCATGCATGATCACATACCCTAGTTTTTCTCCTGTCTTGATGGTGAATCAACCATTCACCTTCTAAGGCACTTTCTCCATTTACTCACTGGATCCCAACCCTTCCTACCACATGAAACATCTGTCTTGAGAATTCTTTTTCTTTTGATCATCAAAATTTATCTCTCAACTCTTATCACCACCAACATATATCCATACTCTTAATTCTTCTGTCCTTTCTTATCTCCTTATCTCTTTCTTTTACTGCCTCATTTCTCTTTTTTCCTTTACAGCAAAATACCTTGAAGCCATTGTTTATCCTTGCCCTCTTCCAGCTCTCTTTTTCCATTATCTGTTGGAACCACTGCATCCACCCCAGGAATCCACTGAAGCTGCTCTTGTCAAGGTCGCAGACACTACCCTATGTGAAACCCAGTGCTTCTCTCTGACATTCGTCAAACTTGTCCTAACACATAGGCCTGCCTTGTTCTTGTTATACACAATATAGCACATATGCACTCCAACCCTTAAGAACCCCTTCCTTGAAGTTACTCTCTCTCCTTTTATTTATTTACTTACTAGTCTTGTCCCTAAATATTCAGAACAGTATCTGGTATTGAACAGGTATTTAGTGATGAATGAGTGAATGAATGGTTGAATGACTTTCATGCCAACTTGCTGCATATTCTTTGTTAATTGACTTAAGGACCACATTTGCATTGTTTTTACTTTTCTGAAACTGAGTAATTAACATACTTGGTGTAGGATGGTGATTCAAGTGTCCGGACCCTGGATTCAGATTCTCTACTTTGGGAATGAGGGCTCCAATACTTTCTTACCTTGTTCAAGTTAATTCTCCTCTCGGAGGTTCTGTTTCTTCCTCTATAAAATGGAGCTAAATGCTGGTGATTATTTTATAGGAGCGTTGTGAGGATTATATAGTTTAATGCTTTTAAAATACTCAGCAGAGTTCCTGGAACAGTGTAAAGTCTCTCTGTTATGACTTTTAATCATGTCACTGCAGAAAACGTGGAAGGATAATAAAAGTGAAATACTGATTACTATGTAAAGCACCATAAAAGTCTTGATTGTTCTAAATTTCTGGGTTTTATCAATTTCATATGGCTGAATGAATTTTATGGAGGGTATTTATGTAATCTTGAGCTTTTTTTATATTTATTATTTATTTGAAAGGCAAATTGGCAGAGAGAAATGGAGAGGGAGAGAGAGATTGATCTTCCATCCTCTGGTTCACTTCCCTAAATGGCTGCAACAACCAGGTCTGGGCCAGGTTGAAGCCAGGAGCCCAAAATTCCATCCTGGTCTTCCACATGGGTGACAGAGACCCAGGTACATTGGCCATCTTCTGCTGCCTTCTCGGAAGGCTGCATTAGAAGTGGAGTAGCCAAAACTCAAACTGACTCTCTGATATGGGATGCCAGCGTTGCAAGCAGTGGCTTAACCCATTGTGTCACAATGCTGGTCCTTGAGATTGTTTTTAAGGAATGACCTATTTATGCGGGTGACAATATCCAAGAGATTTTTTTTTTTAATTTATTTATTTGAAAAGCAAGACTACATAGAGAGGTTGGGAAACCAAGGAGAGAAAGAGATCTTCCATCTGCTGATTCACTCCCCAGATGGCCACAATGGCCCAAGCTGGTCCAGGCCACAGCCAGGAGTCAGGAACTTCATCCATGTCTCCCACATGCTCCTTGGGCATCTTCTATTTTCCCAGATACATTAACAGAGAATTGGACTGGAAATGGAGCAGCCAGGACCCAAACCAGCTTTGTAGGTGGGGCTTTACCCATTACACCATTGTATTCTATAAACCACTATTTAATAAAATGCTGAATAAAATGGGGTGGAATAAAAGAGTTTTGCTGTCAAGTACACTTTTAAACACCACTTACTGTATGCTGCTCTGAAAATTTAAAGCACGTTAAAGGCTCTGAGAACTGCAATAAAGAGACGCATTTAACTATATTCAATCAAGGTTCTCAACTTTAAATCACATAGAAATGTTTCTTTTCATGGACTTTAAAAATTGCTTTTAAATTTTATTTTAAATTCTGTGTGACTTTTTTATGAACATTCAGCCAAACTTGTTACATCTTTAAAATCAGGACTAGAGATAATGTTTAGAGGTTAGGTCAATTTTTACCAACATTTATATATTTCTTTACTTGCTGATAACACTACCATTCATTCAGTCTCACTTTCTGTAACCTATGATTTCTTCCATTCCTCTTCCTCATCATGTAATAATTTTACTTATACTAGTCCCTGAAATTCTGTTGAATCTTTCTTCTCATCCTCATGATTAGAACCAATCCCTCTCATGTAGACTTCCCCAATAGCACACTTCCAGTGTTTCCCAGCTTAAGCTTCAACCTTCCATTCAGCATGAACATGGCAGTCAGAGAAGGATTTTTACTGCTCCCCATGACCAGCAAGGACAGACTTGGCTTGTTCCGAGAGCAAGCAGGGTCTCTCACAATTTTGCCAGGGGTCTCAGATTCAAAAGTTTCACGTCGTCTTAGGAAAGGACAACATGAAAGCTCCTCTCATTCAAATTGACACAATTCCCCTTACCATAGTGAGCATTTGGCCTGGCTGCTTGGCAGAGAGCTCCCTCAGGAGACACTCTGCTTCATCTTCCCAGTCATAAATAGGAAAATGATTTTGTAAAAAAGAATGACTTATTGACAGTGTTTCAGATATAGATGACCCCAAGTTTGCTATCAGAATAAAAAGCTAAGAGCCTAACATTTTCTTTGATAGACTCTATTCGTACATTTTTTCCTGGTAGCATTGAGGAGACATTCACTGGGTGGCTATATTATAATTTCAGACACTTTGCTAGGCAATTGGGAAAGATAAAGAATACTCACACCTAATCTTTGGGGAACTCACTATATAATGAGTAGTTCTAAATAAGGTACAAGCAAACTCCCAGAGTTCCTCTAGCTTACAGAATTTGGTACTCTATGACAGAATAAACAACACACAATAACAAAACTTACTGTTAAAACTGTAGTGCAATCTGCCTGTCTTAGAATCATCTTTTTTGCCCCATTTGGATTATTAAACTTTGTCAAGACGGCGCAATTTGTATTCATCAGCAGGTGTTTAGTGCATTGACAGCATTTCACAATTTCCCAAAAAGTGCATTTAATAACATTCTTTAGAAAAATAGCAAAAAAGTTGAAACTAAATCTTTTCCATAGTCAGAAAATCTTATATTAAGGTTACTGAGACTTCTCTTATTATTTGCTCAAAAAACATTTAGTAATAACTCACTGTATGCCAATACTAGTTTGGCATTTATCTTAGTCCTTGTCTGTAGAAATCTTATAGCTCATAGTAGGTATTTTAGGAGCACGGCTTATGGAATTTTCTTTGCCATTTTATCTACAAGTATACTTTCTAGTCCAGGCCACTTTTATTTAAGCATTTTAGACTCTGAGAATGCCAATTAAAGCATTCCATCAAATTCATAACAGAATTAAGTCAGTGTCAAAGATGAACAAGAGTATGTGACATCTGAAATCTGGTCCTTAATCTTTCCACTGGAACTATAGCCTTCATCCCATCCTCACACCATTGTTTTCAGGCATCCACACAGAAACCAAGGCATACATATATTTATCTATCTACCTATTTATTTTATTTAGGATTTAACTTGAGGGGCAGAGATAGAGAGACACAAAGGAATCTTATATACACTCTTTGACTCTCCAAATGCTCACAGCAGCCAGGGTTGGGCCAGGCTGAAACCAGAAACCCAGAACTCCATCCAAGTCTCCCATGAAGATAGCAAACACATAAGCACTCGAGCCATCATCTGCTGCCTCCCAGAATGTACATTATCAGGAAGCTGGATCAGAAGCAGAGGAATAAGTATTCAAATCAGGCACTTTGACATGAAATGAAGGCATCCCAAGTAACAACTTAACTGTGATACCAAATGGAGACCAAGACATTGGATGGACATCTCTTGGCATGTGTCTGGCTGCTGAGTCTCTTAGGAAGAGCCTGATTATTATTTTTCCTTCCCATCATCAGTTGCCTTTTTGATTCACCAGATTTAAAAACTGATAGGATATTTGGGGTATTTGATGAAAACACAAGGTTGTTCTGTAGTCACACATTGTCTGCTACATATGCTTGTGTGCACACACATACATATTTCTCCACGCTTAAATTAAAAGCATATGTTTACCAGGAGGGGAGAGAAGAGATATAATGAGCTTGTATAATAAAAGCAGTAATAATAATCATAATAAAATTAACTTATTCTGCCCAGGAGGGATATGTTTTTATCTGATATTCATCCAGCTGTAACAGGATTGGTACCAGTTTGAATTTTAATAAATGACAGATTGCTATTAAATTAGTTGGCAAATGTTATAAAACTTTGTAGTGATATATGGATAGGCAAAAATAGACAAGGGAGCTTATTTAAAATTGGTTTTACTTAATGAGAATTTACTTTACCAGGGTTTACTTTAAAAATCTTCCTTGGGATTTAACTATATCCTTGTGGAACTCATATATTTGGAACTTTACCAAAGCCAAGAAGTGACTTGCTAAGAGTACCCAATAGAATATTATCCATTTTAGAAACTAAGAAATATGTGTCCTTCATAAATACATATGAGGCTTCATTTTCTGTAATTGTCCCAAAGTTATCTGACAGACAAGTACCAAATTTAGATTGCTATGTTAATGTGGATTGTGATGCATTTTTTTGAAGAGAACAAATTTATTCTAACCTTGTATAGGTATGAATTTAAAATATTTATTGTCACCTTGTTTTCAGTTTTAGTTTAGAAATCCATTAGTAACTGTCAGCAGTGTAAATTAACGTTTACACATTCCATTCTAAATCCGTCTATCAGATTATTCTACTCATGGATTAACCAAATAACTAGAGTAGTCCTCTTTTCTCTTGGTTTGTTGTGTTCTGTTTACAGTGACCACAGAGCTGCCCCAGGCCAGGGGTATGTGTGTGTGAGTGTGAGTGTGTGTGTGTGAATCCAAGTATAGTTCAAGTATAGTCTGAATGTCTCTATTAAGGGAAAATTCCAAATCATATAAAGAATAGATCAGGTCAAGTTAAGGTCCACTATAATTCTGAGTTTCTGTGATTCTAAACATAGATTTAAGGAAGCTTAAAGAACAGACAAATCGTTTTTCTCCAGTTTAACATGGCAGTCATAGGAAAAGAAAGCCAGTAGGTAATAAAGGGTAAGCGGAACTGGGCTCATAAAATCAAATTATTTGAAAGTATACATGGTTTTTACAGCAGACTGTTTTTTCCACTTAACCTATATTTCTCATTTCACTTTTGATGAATGTGATCAAATGTTATACTTACAGTTGTAAACATGATTTGGATGACAGCTCTCATAAGCTTTAGAATGAGTGTCACAGGAACCCCCAGTTCACAGATTTGTCAAGTAAAGCAACGTGGGCATTGGGAAGCAGGACTGAGATCCACACTCAGGTCCATCTCTTCTAGAGCCTGTACTCTTCATCCCATGCAGTGTAAGCTCTGTCCAGGGAGTCTTTGGGCCCATCTGTGCACACTCCGATCTCAATAGTAGTGAGTTGTGGTCACAAAAGTCACAGTAAAGATCTCTTTCTTCAGTGAATTTCTGGAGAATGTATCATCCAGGCAATGTCACTGTGTTGTTTCTTCTCTTTCTTTTCTTCCTTGAAAGAGACCTGAGATGGTGTGGAGAGCACAGTGCTGCTCAGTGTAGTTGCTCTTGAGCTACTTGACCTAAACAAGTTATTAAGGAAACAGAGCTCTGTTTTCCTGAGAAAGGCTGTGATAATGCCTGCTTTATGGAGCCCTTATGAAGATGGAATAAAATCTCCTGTAGCAGTGCTCAACCCAGTGTCTGGTCCCCTCCAAGGAAGGGTCTTGTTGAATACATCTTTAAGGACCCAGAATAGTCACCAAAGTTTCTTTTAAATAATATGAGCCTAATGCCAATTGCAATTTTTCAAAAATATAATTTGTTTTAATTTAAGACAGGAAGTGTCTTGAGACACTTGAGAGTGTAGAGGGCCAACTTTCTCTATTTCAGAAATGTTAGGCCGGCGCCGCAGCTCACTAGGCTAATCCTCCGCCTGCGGCGCCAGCACCCCGGATTCTAGTCCCGGTCAGGGCACCGGATTCTGTCCCGGTTGCTCCTCTTCCAGTCCAGCTCTCTGCTGTGGCCTGGGAGTGCAGTGGAGGATGGCCTAAGTGCTTGGGCCCTGCACCCCATGGGAGACCAGGAGAAGCACCTGGCTCCTGCCTTCGGATCAGCACAGTGCGCCAGCCGCAGCAGCCATTGGGGGTGAACCAACGGAAAAGGAAGACCTTTCTCTCTTTCCCTCTCACTGTCCACTCTGCCTGTCAAAAAAATAAATTAATTAATTTTAAAAAAAGAAATGTTATGAGCCACTCCATGTAAGGTCAAGGTTATTGCTTTAAGTAATAGAAACCTTTGACAATATTCAGGCTCCATTGGTAGGCTTGCGAACCTTTCCGGGTTGAGTTGGCAGTTGCAATCTGTTCTCAGTGAGGAATTCCATAATTTAGAGCTAACTTAGAGTGGAGCATGAACTTGTCATTACTACTGGAATATTCTTCTATCCTCCTTTCCAAGTGCCTTTCCAAACATTTACAGTAAATTCCTTTTATGCCCCTGAAGACAATAAGTGTTTTTATTCTCTGTGAATGGAATTTTTCAAATTTTCCTCCCTCAATATAAATTTAAAGGTGATGGTATACTTCTGAATAGTTTTGAAATCAGTAAATCATGTTAATACAGGAAAAGTCCCTCTCCATTTCATAAACCTGCCCATCATAGAAGTCAGAGCATGGTTTTGCCTTTGCTCTGGGGTGATCAAAGATGGAGAAACACTGAGCAGGTATGAGAGTGGATTTTATTCTCCAAGAAGTGTGAAGGCTGGGATGGTACACAGACATAAATCAACTGTGTCGGTGCTATTAATTATAGACTGTATTTCAGATTACATATGAGATACACGTGTACTTTTCGGCTGCTTGGAATGAGGAATTGAGAAGCCTATTCTGCATGCTTCTTCTTCCATCCATGGGAAAAACACTTGCGCAGGCCTAGGTGCCTGGATGACTGTGGGAGTGACCAGAAGTCAACAAGAACCTGAGTCTGGCTGAAGCTTCAGTGAGGCAGATGGGTAAAAGGGGTCTGAGAGAAACAGAGGATTGACTAACGTGAATCAATTGTAGACAGAATGATAAAACTAGACAATTATTTGGGAGTTATTGAGTTGGCAAATGACATAAGTTGTTTTGGTTTTTAAAAATTTTTCTCTAATCCACAATTGTTAAGCAGTGTTTTCCTGAACTCAGTGTACTGTAGGAACATAGAGTGTCAGTACAGTCAGAGGAGATCACCAGTAGACAAGGCAAGACCAGGTACATCTAGTCCCAGACCTGCCTTTAATTGGCTCTGCCAACTTCATTTGCTTAGTTTCCTTATGTAGAAACTTAAGATTCCACCAAATAAACCTCTTATACATAGAACTTTAAATAATATGGACAGAATATTATTCATCTCCCAATTTTTGTTATATGATTTTCCTGACTACAAAAATATCTGAAGCCTAATAGAAATGAATTTGTTTTGGTTTGAAAGCATATTTATTCTCCTTGGTAAACATACCAATTTTTGTTTCTTCATAAATATTCTATGACTCCCTCTCCATAAAAAGACTGCTTATTTTCTTCTGGTTATGCTGTAGGAATGAAGTTATGGAAATCCGCATTGTTACTGTATTGCTGTCAGGAGACAAGGGTCACTGTTTTGCATTTTTAGGATAAAGTGTGAGAAGCTATGTCAGATGCAGAGCCGTCAGTTCAACCCTTCTGAACAAAGGGCATCTCTGATAACAGGATTGATTCAACTAAGTCTTTAGGAAGTTGATGCTATACCAAATTTATACTCTGTCAGACATGGTGGATATGCAACTCAATTGTTTTCTTCCTATTCACATAATAAACATAAAGTAGCCAATTATCAAGAACCAGAGTATGAGAGAGTTCTGTATTCACAGCACTAATTTGTTGTCACGCTAGTCTTTGACCACATTACTCACCATCTCCAAGTATCAACTTTTGAAAATTTAGCTCAAGTCATCTTGACATTCTGGGAATTCCAAACAGCATGCTGGCCATTCATAGACTAACACACAAACAGTATTGTGAAAAGACTTGAGATGTAATGATTAAATTTTTGTACTTTTTCCAGAAGTACTTGCAATAGTTGTCATCAGCAACTGATCCCATACTCATGTTGGGCTCTCTATTCCATGAATAGTGAAGGTCACTGCATTCAGCATGCTTAGGAGGCATCAAAAATGGATTCTCATTTGTGAATCATAGTGGTATGATTGCTAATTATTATAGCTAATATTTTCAGTGTATTATGAAAATGTCAAAAGAATCTAAACAATACTTCATAAACTTGACTTAGTAATTGATTGTATGCACAGAAAATCAGACTACAGTGCACCTGGTGTGGAGTTGAAAAGATGGGTGAGCACGAGTCAGGGAGGCAAGGAAGGGAAGCAAAGTCTTGTTACTCAAGGAATGGTAAGAAGAGAGATGAGGAGGAAAAGATCACTATTCACAAAAGTAGGCCTTTAGCCCACTTTTAGCACATTTTTTTTCCTGGAGAAGGGAAAAATAATTGAATTTGTGTTTTCAGTCTTTCTGTTCAACCATCCTTGGACAGACTAAATAGCTTAGAATGAAAATGGTGAGGTCTTTTGCATAGAATGCTCTTTGTATCTGCCAACTATGGAGTAGATGAGGAAAAAAAAATTTTGCATGACCAATTTCTAGGTGAGGGTACCCTGACCTGACAAATTTAGTATCTTGATGTAGAATTGTTCCCGGCAAAATCAGCACTTAAATTCTAGATTCCTAATCCTCAAAATCTTTCTTTTTACTCCACTAAAAACATCTCTTCTCTATCTTATTCTAATCTTCTAGGGTTTGTTAAGGGTGGCCCACTTTATTCCCTGGGTCTAATGCAGTTTCATATAATTAATTTCCTACCCTCAGCCCCATGTTACTCAAATGCACTGATTAAAGAAACAAATCTCAGGCTTTACTAAGATCTTATCCCAAAGACATCTTACTACATCTGTGCTATGACTTCATTCTCCATGTGCATCCCAAAGCCAGCTTTGTCTACCCTGTTATACCAGTTCAGTCTCCAAGGCACTGGGAACCATGTAGTCATCTGCTTCTGATTTGTTTTTAATTGTCAACTCTATTTCTTTTTGTTTTAAAAGATTTATTTATTTATTTGAAAGGCAGAGTTACAGAGAGGCAGAGAGAGAGAGAGAGAGAGAGAGAGAGAGAGAAAGAGAAAGTCTTCTATCCGTTGGCTCACTCCCCAGATGGCCGCAACAAATGGAGCTGCTGATCCGAACCCAGGAGCCAGGAGCTTCTTCCAGGTCTCCCACGCGGGCGCAGGGGCCAAGGACTTGGGTCCTCTTCTACTGCTTTCCCAGGCCATAGCAGAGAGCTGAATCTGAGTAGAGCAGCCAGGACTTAAACCAGGGCCCAAATGGGATGCCAGCACTGCAGGTAGTGGCCTTACTCGCTAAGCCACAGAAGTGGCCCTGAACTGTATTTCTTTTCTGGTTACTTAAGTCATCTTATTTTGATGATAATGGCTCAAAAATTATTAAAATTGCTTAAAGAAATAGTCTATTTTAGAATTCTGGAATAAATGTTTTATGTGGATGCTCCAATAGTTTTTAAGAGTTTTTCTGTTTGGATTTTAGGATATTTTGTTTTATTTCCTTGCATCTCCGTTATGTTTCTAGACTAGATCTCTTTCTTTCAATGCATCCTACTCCTTGAAGGAATGAGATTTTTCTTGGAAATGCGAGTCAGAATACCCTTGGGCTTTAAGAAGATGAACAGCTCTGTCTTCAGATCTCAGTGATGAAGTCATTAGCTACAAGTGTCCTTATCTCTCTCCATCCTCTCACCTTATTTGTAAAAGCCCCATGTCCATGCATTATATCCTATAAAAGACTTTTGGGAAGGATTGGGCTCTGAAACAAGGAATGTCACCAAAGCTTGGGCGGAGCACCACGAAGGGCTTTGGTAAATTCTATATTTAGGCTGTGCTTGAAATACATCACAGATAAATGAAAATTCCTCATTCTGCAGTTGGTTTACTGTATCTTTTCTTGTGTGCATTTACAGATACATGGGTTTTGATCAACTTCAGGGTCTCTCCTCTTGCCTTCACCATATTCTGATTATATGGTGCGGGCACACCACTTAATGTTATTCATTTTCCTAATCTGTAAAAATCCATAGAATATCTACCTTGGTGGTGTTATTCTAAATTCTGCACTAAATTAGCTAACAATATGTGAAAGTGTACAGTACAGTATGCAACCACATATAAATAGATGTTATCTTTCTCCCTCTTTTTTTATACCGCAAGAAACCTCTTTCATTTATTCATGGCCCTTTAAGAATACTTGCTAAGCAATACAGAACAGAAAAAATAATATTAAAATAACAAATAAACCCCAACTGTGTTGGCTAAAAAACAATGACACCATTTTAAAGAAAGAAATTTACTCCATAATGCTCTAAAGCTCCCAAAACCTAACTTGGGATAAATGACTTAATTGGGAATGCAGCATAAAGTGGCCTTTTTTGACCTTCTGAGTTACAAGAAAATCCAGTTCCTTTATATTCTTTAGTTATAATGCTTATGGGGTAATATAACTTTATTTTTATTGGCACACACAGGAAAAAAAACACATGCACTTTTAGATATACATTGAAAAAGAATATTTAAAGTTTGCTCAAAAGAACTTTGCATGGATTTCACAATATATTTTGACTTAAGTTTATTAACTTTTGACATGGGGCTCAATTAAACTGAAGGTTCCTTTTTCCATACAAAGCCATATGTAAATAACCAATTGCAATCACAATATTTAGCAAGCTAGAAAATGTCATTTCCTATACTTCAGTAAAACAATCATGTGTCTCAGGTTCTTTTATTTTTATAATACTCTGCCTACCTTTCCTTCTCCCTCATGTTAAGAGTTTCTTCTTAAATTACTCCGAGTTTTGGAGAAATGTCCAGATTTTTTTTAGTCACATATGTTTTAGTTTCTGGATATTTTGTACTAATGAAAACCCCCTGAGTATCCGCAGGATCTAAATCTTTGAATTGCTAATTGCTTCCGATTAACCCCATAGATCTTTCACAGCTGTCTTTGTGGCACATTCTGCCCGCAAATTTAGCCATTTGTTTCTGCAGTTTTAATCATAAACCCTGCACATAGGAAAGCAAGGTCAGATTGCCTCTTGGATAGAATGATGGCAGGCTCCGTGGATTCTCGAACCCCCAGGAGGGGCAGGCCATTGTTTATCTCTTCCTGTTTGTATTAGTCAGTTCAGGCTGTAGTAAGCAACTACCATAGACTGGGAGCCTTGAGCAACAGACATGCATGTTCCCACAATTCTGGAGGCTGGAAGATTGAGATGGAAGCAGAGCTGGGTCCTGGTGAGGCCTCTCCTCGACATGCAGCTTCTCTCTGTGTTGTCATTTGGCCTTTCCTCTGTGCCCACACTCAGAGAGAGAGAACTCTCTAATGTCTCTCTATTTTGAGGGCACAAATCCTCTTGGATTAAGGCATCACATTTATCACCTCATTTAACCTTAATCACCTCACTAAAGACACTTTCTCCAAATATAGTCACATCAGGGTTTAGGACTTCAGTATATGAATTTGAGAGAACATAGTTCCATCCATGGCACACCTTAAGGACCAGGACACACAGCTCCCATTCAACCTTTCAGCTCTCCTCTCTCCTTCTCTCCAAATCTCACTGATCTCTACAGCCTCTGTCCATGGACTCCCAGGTTCACTGGCTTCTGGTGGGATTTGGCCACTGGGGCATACTGGCAAGAAAGGGGAGTGTGGGAGGAGGATATTGGGGTCTTAGGGTGCATTCACCTGCCCCCTTCCTTGCAGGACCAACAGGTTTGGCATGCCCCCTGACCAGTTCCTATTAACCCCTTCCAGTGCTTCCCTGTTGTGTACCCTTTTGGCCTGCAGGTGGTTACTGATGCTACACTGCCCTTTGGGGTTTCCCTTCATCATGCTCAGTTGTAAATATTTCTCTAAAATATCTCAACATAAGGATTTCACCTCTGTCCTGAAGAGACATTTTCAGGACAGCAGCACCTCACTCTCAGCTCTTTCCAACCAGTGGGTCCCCAGAGGACCTTTTTGAAATGTCATTGTCCCTCCATAGTTGTGCCATCTGGACATGCTGCCAGGTTAGAGTGATCAGTATCCATACTTCCCCCATAGCCACCCTACATTTGGGATTTCTAGGGAAATTTTGGTCAGAACCTGTGTCCTGCCTCTTAAGGATTCGCAGAATTAGGCATACATCCTTTCTCTCTCAGCTTTCATTCCACCACCATGTCTGAAGAAAACTCAAGGGTTGGTCTGCTCTCAGATCCTAATGCCAAACTTCAAGCAAGACACAGATTTGGCTGAGAATCATGCAATAAACCCTAGAGTTCTCTTTGCCCCATAGAAGTCTATTATAAGGGCTAATGGCTCTGGTTTTGGCTCCAGTCAGATTTAAAGGCCTGGCTGTGGCTCCATTGGGCATTTCTGAGACGTTGTGTATTCGTCTGTAAAATGCTGATAACACCATGGGCTTGGGTTGAGCGGAAGTATGTTTGTACAATGCTTGGCAGATTGCAAGTTTCTAGAAATGTTAGCCACTGTTGTCTATAATATTCAGGAAACCTTCTCTGGGTAAAACCTCTTTATATTATAAAATAAAAATGATCTCTTAGGGGCTGGTGCTCTGGTACAGCTGGTTAAGCAGCTGTCTGTAGTGCAGGCATCCCATATAGGCACCAGTTCAGTTTCTGGCTGCTCCACTTCCAATCCAGCTCCCTGCTAATAAGCCTGAGAAGTCAGCAGAAGATGGTCAAAGTCCTTGGGCCCCTACACCTATGTGGGAGACCTGGAAGAAGTTCCTGGCTCCTGGCTCCTGGCTTTGGCTTGGCCCAGCCCTGGTTGTTGGGGTCTTTTGGGAAGTGAACCAGAAGGTAGAAGAACACTCTGTTTCTCTCTCTCTCTCTCTCTCTTTCTCTCTCTGTAACTGACTTTTGAACAAATAAATAAGTCTTTAAAATAAATCTTAAGAATTATCTCTGTGTTCTCTCTCCAAGTAGATCACTTAATGTGGTTCTATTTATAAATATATGTATTATAATCAAAGAAAATTGGTATAAGAAAGAATATAAAAAAACCTCTAATCTTAACTTCTGTTCTATTGTCACTTTATGGTAGCTTTATGCATCTAACTTTGCATATATGGACTTCTGTGTATACACACACATATACATACACATTTTTTATAAATGGAGACTATTATAATTTCATTTTTGTATTCTACATTCGTAAGTATATCATGAAAACAAAGTACTTTCTGTTTTCTTATTAAATTTTTTTAAAATCAAATTTTTTAATCTCTTAATTGAATTTTATACATAGGCACAGAGTCATAGTGTTACACAGATTTATAAATGTGATTAATCACCCCTTATGTGCTTTTTCACTGCTTTGAGATTCTTAATATATTATCTTTTATGGTGCTGTTTAAAGCGGATGGTATTTTGCACCTCCTATAGGTCTGTTCAGTAAGGTTGAACATGATTTTGTTCTGCTTCCCAGACCCTCAGTGTCTGGTAATAGACAACGTTTTAATGATGAGTTGGAACATTCTTCCTTCCTCCATGGCTATGTCATTTTCTCTGAGTTTTTCCCAGAGTTTCTCAGTCTGATCATCCATACCATGATGGCGTGGTATCCTTGCTCCTAGAGGTTGACAAAAAGTGAATGAGATTCTTAGTTTATGATGGATGGATGACTTTTTCATCCTTCTCTATATTTCATGATATTTTGATTGGAAAATGAGGAATAGGAACCAGGCCCAGCTCCCCGACAGCAATAGCAACCAGAAGTTCATCTCCCTCTCCCTGCATGGATTTTTGCCATTCCTATATAATCATAAACAGCATTTTTCTAAGTTGGAGGTCAAAAAGAAATCTATGCTCAGGACAGTTAAATTTTTTCATAAACATTCTGTTCCTGGAGAGTTATGTTCCAGGAGAATTTATCATGGATCCTCCAGATTCTTTGTTATCTTTTTTTCTATGCCTCTTTTTCCCGAAGTTCTAAGATAACATCCAAAATAATTGTCCTTCCACCTGTGACCAGAAAGTTAGGGCCTTAAAGGAAAAAAGAAGATCAGCTATACCAGCTGTGTGACCTTGGTTCTTACTTTCTAATTACAAAATGATGTCCTCCAATATGCCCCTCCTAATTTTAAAATAGTAAATTTTTTTAGAGAGTCAGCATACCTATCCCTAGAAATACTTGTCATTTGACTCATTTCTCAGTGGTCTCTGAAGTCTTCCATCATAGTAGAACTGAATAGTCACTTTACTTCATGTATCTATGTTCTGCTTGCTTCTAATCCCTAATTATTTATGACTCCAGGATGGTCTTCCAGTTATCTTATTCTTAACTGCCAAGTTCTGGCACAAATAATGTGATTGCAAACTTCTAGCATTGTAAGAAAATGTTAAAGGCTCTGGTTAAAGAGATCTATTATCAAGAATGTTTGACACTTAAATAAGAATATATCTTACTGAGAATTTTGTGGTGAGCGTTCACTTATGAAAAGCTCCTAGAAGACTTGCAATAAAGAAATTTCACTAATTTATTAGACCCAGGGATTCTCAAAAATATGTGATCTTAAATTCTTCTGTTTGGTTGGCATCCATGAACATCTCTCAGTTATTAGTGTTCATACCATGTGTAAGAAGTAGTTACTCAGTTCATACCATGTGTAAGAAGTAGAGTTAGTATTTGCTTCTGCTACTCACTGGTACTGGGATTTTATATAGACATGCATGTCATCTCTCTATAATTCATGTTCCTCAATTATTAAATGAAGATGCCAATAGCACTTGCTTCACAGTGAATACAAAGACTTGCAGTATTATATAACTGTGGTGATTGCAATTATAACATTCCAACTCCTCATTCCGACTGCCTGGGTTCAAAGGTTAGGCCTACCATGTACACTGTATGACCTTAGTAACTTACCTAACCTTGTCCCTCAGTCCCTTAACTGTACAATGGGGGAAAACATTGTAATGATCTCAGTGAGTTGCTGAAACAATGCAATTAAACTCATGTAAAGCATTTAGAATTGTGCTCCATCCATAAATATTGGGCATTAAATATCCAGCTCATTGGTGGTTCTTATGTTTATGACATAGTTTATAAAATCAACTCCTCTTCCCTCAAAAAACAGCTGAAATCCAGCACATTTTTAAAGTAGCATCATACATTTTCTGCAAATATCTAATTTGAAAATGTTGATTCCAGCCTTCTCTGGATGTAGTCTATGGCCTTTGTCTTTTCTCACCCTCATTTAGCTTTTTCTGTTTGTGTACAGGGGAGGAGAGGTCTTGGTTCTGTATTTGTGTGGGCCTCTGGAAATGGTGGAAGAAGCAAAGATCACTGTTCCTGTGATGGCTACACCAACAGCATCTATACTATCTCCATTAGCAGCACAGCAGAAAGTGGAAAGAAACCATGGTACCTGGAAGAATGTTCGTCCACACTGGCTACAACCTACAGCAGTGGAGAGTCCTATGACAAGAAAATAGTATGTGACATTTGCATGCCTTTTGTGATCTATTTATTTAGCATTCATTTTGAAATACAAAGAGAGAACCATAAATGCATATGCAAAAGTAATATATGGAAGTAGAAAGTCATATTAGCTGATGATACTCAACACAAGTCATGCTCAATGTTTCCACTCTGTTATCAATTCATTGAAAATGCTTGTCTGAATCATCACATTCCAGCATTTAATGTGGCCTCAAATGTGATGAATCCTTGATTTCATTGAGGATAAGTGATTGGTCTGTGTTCACGTTGTGAGCCTCTGGCACAGAAGAGACTAGAGTCAATGTCTAACTCTTGCAGCCCCGTGCTCCTGTCATTGACTTTTAACCTTAGCTTCAGTGCTTTGACTTCTAAGTACTGGTGCAACTAACTCAGTGTGAAAAACCAAGTGTGTAAGGAAACTCAGAATTCCATGTAGATTATACTCATTCCATTTGAATTGAACTGCAAAAAGCATCCTGGGTCATGAGGCTGATCCTGGATCAGAGGACCTATGGGACTCCTGCATACCTACATGTCCTGCAATCTAGGCAGATGGCCAAAGGACCAAGAGTTCAGGTTGCAGACACACCTGTGTGAGTTTCTTTTGCTCTTGAGTCATTACTAAGCCGAATAACTTTGGATAAATTAATCTGTGTTGGCATTCCTGTTTATAAAATAGGGACATTCAGTTATATGTAATACAAGAAATTATTACAAAGATATTGAGGAAGTCCACAAAAGGGGCTTAGCACAGTACCTGACCCACAGATGCTTAAGAAAGTTCTGACATTTAGGAGCCAGGGTTGTGGTGTAGTGAGTAAAGCTGCCGCCTGCAATGCTGGCATCCCACCTGGTCACCAGTTCATGTCCTGGCTTCTCCATTTATGGTCCAGCTCCCTACTAATGGGCTGGGAAAAACAACAGAAGATGGCCAGTGTGTTTGGGCCCCTGACATCCGAATGGGAGACCTGGATGAAACTCCTGGCTCCTGATTTCACTCTGGCTCAGCACTGGCTGTTTTGCCTTTCTGGGAAGTAAACCAGTGAATGGAAGATCTCTCTCTCTCCCTCTTTATCTCTCTCTCTCTCTCTCTGTGTGTGTGTGTGTGTGTCCCTCTCTCTATAACTCTCAAAATAAATCTGTATTTTAAAAAAGCCAGAAAGTTCTGACTTTTACAGTGCTCAGCACTGTGCCACTGACTCTAAATTTCCATTATGTTTGTACTTTGCTCCTCATCATGGTTTTGTAAACTGTCTCAAGGTTTGTCTTCTAAAGTGGACCTGAGCTACTGTACGGGATACCTCTGAGCGTGTTCCCAAGACGCTGCTTTCACACCTTGCAGATTCATGCAGGTTCAGGTCACTCTCAGTGCTGGCTCTGAATTTTCCACAGTGCTAGCATAGGACACAACAGGTTGAGCATTCTAATCTGAAAATCTGAAGTCCAGAATGCCCCAAAGTCGGAATCTTTTTGAGTTCCTATAGAACATCACAAGTGGAAAATTCCACACCTGACCTCACATGATGTGTTGCAGTCAGAATGGAGGCACATTAACACTATTGTTTGAAATTATATTCAGGCCATGGGTATAACATACATGAAACATAAATGAATTTCATGTTTAGTCTTGATTCCACCCTTAAGATAGCTTATTATATACACATATATGCAAATATTCCAAAATCTGGAAAAATCCAAACTTAAAACACTTCTGTTATCAAGCATTCTGGATATGGGATACTCAGCCCATTCCTCTTTCATGGAATTCTATTCAAACCCACTCAATTTCTCTCAATTCCTGGTCGTCATAATTTTTATTTCTCAGCTACTGTTCACTACCTTCTTCAGTTACATTTTATGGATATATTTAAGTAAAAATTGCCTACCCATATACCTGTCTTCAACTTTCTCTTGTTCATACATAATAACTGGATTTAAAAATATACATGTCAGTACCTCCATCATTCATCAATAAGCATAAAAGAAAACATAAAGGAAAATGTGCACATAAAGTGAAAATGCAGACATGAGCAAGTTTTGAAGCTTTTTGCTTTCTTGGTTGGAAAGCAATGCTCCCATGGCATTTTGCTTTCATTATAGAATTGTTACAATGTACAAATATTCCCTTTGCTTTTAAATAGTTAGACTTTGTGTCCCCTCATTCATGATCAATGTTGACTAGTACAGAGTGGCATCCATAATTTCTGCAGCAGGAAAACTCTAGAATAATAACTCCTTTACCTCTGGAGTCTGAAAATATCTTAAGGCAAACTCACCATTGATGCAGAGTAACTATGTCCATCCCTTCAGTCCTGTTATTCTCTGTGGGGTGATTGCTAACTTCCATAAATAACTTCCATAAATGCCTAGCTGGCCAGGCTAAAAACAGGAGCCAGGAGCTTCATCCAGGTCTCCCACATGTGTGCAGGGGCCGAAGGACCTGGGCCATTCTCTGCTGCTTTCCCATGTAACACGGAGTTGGATTGGAATTGGAGCAGCCAGAACTCAAACTGGCACCCAAATGGGGCCATAGCACTGCCCCCTCACAGAACTTTTTGCAATGTTCTGATACTTTGCTATTTTTTTCACTGCTGCTTCCAGTATCAAAACCCACACTGGGGGAGAGCATTTGGCACAGTGGTTAAGACATCTCTTGGAATGCCCACATCCCAGATTGGAGAGCCTGAATTGGAATGCTGGTTCCACTCAAAATTCCAGCTTCCTACTAATGGGCATCCTGTGAAGCAGTAGGAGAGGGTTCATGTGGTTGAGTCACTAACACCCAGTCACTTGGGAAACCTGAGTAGGAGTTTCAAATCCTGGTTTCAGTCTGGCCCATCCCTGGCTATTGTGGAAATTTGGAGATTAAGTTAGTATTTGTGAGCTTACTCTCTCCCTCGCGCTCTCCCTCTCTCTCTTCATTGACTACTGTATATTTAATTTTTCTTGTTTCTACTTTTTAAAGCCCTTTCTCTCATTTACATTTTATGAAGCAGAACTGGTGGATGTCAGTACTGATGGATATTAACTATGACCCAAGGGACACAAGTCTTCCTATTTAAAAGCAAAAGGGATATTCCTAGATGACAGCATTTTCAGAATGGGGACAAAATGCCATGGGCATCACTACCCAACAAAGAAAGCCAAAAGATTCAAAGCTTGCTCATCTCAACATTTATGCCTTTTCTTATGTTATTTATTTATTGATTTTTTGACAGGCAGAGTTAGACAGTGAGAGAGAGAGAGAGAGAGAGAGAGAGAGAAAGGTCTTCCTTTTTCCCTTGGTTCACCACCCAAGTGGCCGCTCTGAAGCCAGGAGCCAGGTGCTTTCTCCTGGTCTCCCACGCAGGTGCAGGGCCCAAGCACCTGGGCCTCCTCCACTGCCTTCCCGGGCCACAGCAGAGAGCTGAACTGGAAGAAGAGCAACCAGAACAGAACCTGGGATGCAGGCGCCGCAGGTGATGCCGGTGCCTTTTCTTGATCTAGTTCTTAAATTCTCCTATTTTGCCTGAATCCCAAATTACCCGTCATGGGAGAGGAGACTTGGACACTATTTGAAATAGCAGTCTGGAACTTCACACTGACTGCTTAATGGCTCAGCAGCACTCGCGGAGTCTCATTTTGCTCACACTGTAAACTGGAGGTCATGCCAGCACCAGCCTCCTGTAGGCCATGAGGATTCTAGGACACCAAGTGCACTCCCATGGAACGAGGTGCACACGAGCAGCCCAGCCAAGTGGCTGCTACCATAGCTTCCAAAGTCACATAGCCTGCTGCATCCTGGGAGGTTAGGCTTGTGGTTTTTCCAACTGTTTTATAACAGAGGGGCTTGTTGCTCGTCCATTTTTTCCAGTCTATAAAATGCCATGGTCTGTCCACCCACCCCATCCAGAAAGGCACTGTCACAGTGAACATGTTAACAATTTGAACATGAGTGGATCTGGCAGCAACATCAGCCTTTCCTGGTCCAGCTGACCCCTTTTGCGTCTAGGTGACAGAATGACGAATATTCCTGTGTGGTGCCCGGGCCCTTCCTTCTCCAGACTTTGAAGCCAGATGCCTGTGGTTCCTCAGTGATGCCCACTTCCTGCTGTGGCATCTGTGATTGAGTGCTGCAGCAGTGGCAATGTCTCCCTTTGTACTGGGCGCCCTTCTCTGAGCCCGTCATTTCTTTTTGTCACTTGCAGCCTCTCCAGAGGAGCCCAGTTGTCATTATTCCTTCATAGAGCACTTCTGTGCTCTGATCGGAGACAGTGGCCGAGGCTTTGAGGAGAGAGGAAAGGCCTCTCTCCTTCTGAGAAAGCACTTTTTTCAAATAAATTTTACTTGTCTTGGACAGACTGCCTCTTCATGGTGTGCAAGCAAGGCAACTTTGCCCTGGGTCTGAAAGCACAGGGAGGTGTCTGTCCCTTGGTTTCTTGCCATTACTGTTAGCACAGTGGTAGACTTTTGTGTTGCTTTATGCTTTAATAGATTTGGGTCAGTGATGGCCATGTAGCTCATTGCAGCAAATGAAGCATCTAAAATGTCAAGATTACAATGATAAGAAACCCTTTCATAAGCTGAATAGAAATCATCTGAACGACTAGTTATTTTAAAGCCATGCTGTAAAATACTGTTTTTATTTAACACAATTGTGTATCTTACTCCATGTCTTATGCGTAGTACATTTCTAATTATGTGAAATTGTCATAAATATCCCATTTTTTACACTTATTTTAAAAAACTTAATTTATATAAAGGGAACAGATTTCATGTATTTCTTATGTATGATTTTAAGAGCATAATGATTCTTCCCACCCTACCTGCCCTTCCTCCCTTTCTCCTACCCTCCCTTCTTCCACCCTTCTTTCTTCTTTGTCTTTTAATTTTTACAATGACATACTTTCAGGTTACCTTAGAATCACAAGCTTTACCATCAACTAAATAAAGAATTTAACAAGCAGTAAGTAGAAAAACTACCATTCCTCAGGAGTGTAGACAAGGGCTATAAATGTGCCTGCCACTGCACTACACACATAGAATACATCATCTCCTTGCATCTTAAAATTCTATGTGAAGGATTGTTGTGCTCATTTTACCAGTGAGAAACCTAAAGTTTGAATGGTTAAAAAATACCATAGCTAGGGCCAGGGTGGTGGCGTACCTGATAAAGCCGCCACATGCAGTGCTGGCATCCCATGTGGGTGCCGGTTCAAGTCCCAGCTGCTCTACTTCCAATCCAGCTCTCTGCTATGGCCTGGGAAAGCAGTAGAAGATGGCCCAAATCCTTAGGCCCCTGCACCTGCGTGGGAGACCTGGAAGAAGCTCCTGGCTCTTGGCTTTGGATCAGCGCAGCTCCAGCCATTACGGCTCTCTGGGGAGTAAACCAGTGTATGGAAGACCTCTCTCTCTCTCTCTCTCTCTGCCCCTCCTTCTCTGTGTAGCTCTGACTTTCAAGTAAAATAAATAAATCTTAAAAAAAAAATACCACAGCTAGTCAGTGGTGGAGCCTGAACAACTAATCAATGTGCTGTTTTCAGGGCCATCATAAAAAGGATGATAGCTTTATTACCTTTTTTGTGTGTGTTCTTTTCACAAAAGTAAACAAACATTTAGAATACAAGGGTTCTTCAAAAAGTTCATGGAAAGTGTATGTTACAAAAAATCTAAATATGGTAAAAATTTTTTACATCAAAATAAACATCTTTTAATCCTATTTTCCACAAATTTGTTGATGTGCCTTCACACATAGATGTCTATCATTTTTTAACTACTTGGCCACTTATTTTGGTTTTTAAAAAATTTTTGTACCATCAAACTATTTTATTTTATTTTATTTCATTTTAAAATTTATTTTATTTATTTGAAAGGCAGAGTTACACAGAGACAGAGGCAGAGGTAGATCTTCCATCCACTGGCTCATTTCCCAATTGACCACAACGGCTGGAGCTGTGCTGATCCGAAGCCAGAAGCTTCTTCCGAATCTCCCATGTGGGTGCAGGGGCACAAGGACTTGGGCCATCTTCTACTGCTATCCCAGGCCATAGCAGAGAGTTGGATTGGAAATGGAGCAGCCAGGTCTCATACCAGCACCCATATGGGATGCTGGCACTGCAGGTGGCAGCTTTACCCGCTACACCACAGCGCAGCCCTATCCACTTATTTAGAATCCTATGCCTTTACCCCTTTTCCTAATCTCCTCAGACAATACGACCTCTTGCAAAACTCTAAAACTGAGTTGCTAGTTCCTGAGCTCCCAAGGTCATGCCTTCCATGTGATGTTCAAAAAGGGCTTTTCTGTGAGCAAAGTGCCCTGTGTCAGAAACGCTGTTAGACCAGGTTTCACTTCATTTGTCTTTTCTTGAATTCAGAAAGATTTTCTTCATTGCTCTCACTAAGACTGGGGCAGTCCCCTCCACCAATCTCTACTCCTCCACTCTGTTAGATTTTCTTTCTAGTGGACCTACAGCTACTTAACGTGATAGTGTATATGTTCTTATTTTCTGTCTGTTTATCATGCTAGAATGGAAACTACTTGAGAATGGAGATTTGATTTTGTTCCTTTCAGACCCTGTGCTCATTTGTGAATAAATGAGAGACATTTGGAAGAATGGGGCTTCACATAGTGTTTACGGAGCTCAGGGAGACAGGGGTACTCTCAGCTGGTCAGAGAAGCTCCTTCTATTGGTAGGTTGGTAGAAGGCAGTTAGTGTTTGACAGGATTGTCAGCAAGAATCTTGTTATACGATAGAGCTGTAAAGACAATTGTGGCAAAGAACGTCATAACTCCCATCCGTAGCCCCTCAGTTCCTCCTGAAAGTCCTCCCAAGTTTTGTTTTAGAGATAAAGTTTTCCTCTCTGCACAATCACTCCATCATTAAATCATCCTTTTCTTGGGGGCTGGTTCAGCCTTTGACTTGTTTTTTCCTAGAAATTCATCTTGAGGGTTGGGACATGGGTGTCCATCATATTTATTCCTCCTGGAAGAGAACTCTGTGAGTGGAGGTTTGGAGAATATGTGCTCTGCCTGGCCCTCTCCTGATGTCATTAATTTAATTGTGCTCAACACCTTCCTGCCTGGGTAGCTCAGCATTACCCTGAATGACCAGCCCAATGTGGAGGGCTCTAAGCAGCTACACCCTTTCTCCACTCCCCACTCTTCACCCTACTGTCCACGTAATGCACTTTCCACTGTTTGCACTGGCTTGTTCTGTACATGCTTGCTTCTCCTTTTGATTCAGAAAGTGTGATTATTTTTCATGAGTAAAAAACCAGTGAATCCAGATGTGTTTACTGTGTTTAAAGTTTGATCCATGTTTTCTTGAGAATGTTAACGCATGGAAAGGAAGCTTTGCTCCTGACAAGTTCTGAGTTGAATTGTGGCCTGCAGGAGAATTGCCCTACCCACCTGCTAAATTGGGCTAGGCCCCAAAGCCTCTACACCGTTGTTGTTGCTGGTCAGGCTCTGTTGCCTTCATTCTCACAGGTGACTACTCCCTGTAACTCAGCTTGACTGCTGACTCCTTGACTGCTATTTCATGTTGTAGTTGGGTGTCCTTTGGCAGATTACTTAGCCTCTCCCAGCCTCCATTTCCTTAGCTAGCAAATAATCTAGTATCTTCTCTGTAGAGTCCCTGTGGGTTTATACGTAATTTTACACACACAACTTTTTGCTCAATGACTCAGTTGTTGTGACTTGTTTATGGTGGTAGTTTTAGGAGAAACAATGAGAGTGGGGTGAATAGTAGTTGTAAGATTTTTTTATAGAAAGCTTTTATTTAATAAATATAAATTTCGAAAGTAAAACTTTTGGATTATAGTGGTTTTTCTCCCCATAGCCACCCTCCCACCTGCAAACCATTCCATCGTTGTGAGATTGATATCTGCACTTTAACCCCTGGCTTGCATATGTACATATGCACACATAGTTTTTGAAGGTTGATTCTAAGTGTCTGTGAGTTTTGTTTGAGCAGAAAGAAAGGAAGTGACTTTTCCAGAGTGTTAACCAATTATTGAGAGGATTTAAGGTGTATCATGAAATGAATAGAAAGGAACTTGAGTCTACCAAATAAATATTGGGTCTCTGTTGGTCCATGGAACTGAGTTGAATGTTATAAAGATACAAAAGTGATATAAGATGGGGTCCTTCTTTAGTGATTCCAGCTTCACATTTGTAAGTTAATCCTTATATTTGTGTTTCAGATTTGCAGACACTCTTAGCAACCTAGAGTAGTACTATGTATAGCTTGGTCATTTGTGATTGAATTTTATGCCAGTCTTTGTGAGTTCTGTGAACACAAAAAGCATTCATTGGTCCCCAGTTCCTACTTATTTTGCTGTGCTTCATAAATCTGTTTCTTCTGTGCTATTCATTGATGTGTGTAAGGTTTAGTTTCTGTCCATCATATCAAAGGTCCAGTCTCAAACCATGAAATGTGAAGTATTAGCTAAGAGCTTATGATGGAAAGAAGTGATGATTCTACTCAAAAGAGCCTGACAAGACCTGAGCAATACCCACCCCTTCTTCCCAAACAAAGATACCATTCCTAACTTTGTGGAATCCAAAAAGCCATCTGCTACTGATCTATTTGCTGACCAGCACAACTTTTATCTGGCTCAGAGCTTGGTGTCTTCTCCAGTTTCCTTCTCCCTGATGGACACAAATGATATTGTCTTGAGCAATCTGAGAAGTTCTTTGGAGAAAAATTCTGTTTCTCATTTGGGTAGTACATTAAGGGAATTTGGAGCATTCAAGATGTGCCACTGGGATTGAGACCAAATTCCAAGACACGCTTTTGAACGGAATCTAAAGTTAAAGTGCTTTATTGTTCTGGTTTCACATATAGAATCTCTGGTCTCTCTGCCCCATGTTGTGTGCCACCAACCGTTGAATGAAACTTTCCTCTAAATTACACTGTCAGATCCTGTATGCATGTGTCGTGATTAATGGGGTTACTGCATGTGGTTCAGCTTTTGGAACATCATTTTTCTTCAACATGATGTGATCCTTGGTGGTCTTTTCTTTCTAAAGATAGACATAAAAATTCTCTGATACTGTGGCGTCTCTTGATGATGAAACCCCTGCCTTGGATCTTCCCAGTAATTTACAGTTAAATATCTCCACCACTGCCAGTAAGTTCCTTTTGAAATGCCCCAGCTGGAGTTTCTACTTAAAGCAAGATGAGAAGGAATGAGGATGTTTTTGTTTCTTTTCTCCCCTATTCCTTTTAACCTTCACTACTTCCCATCATCTTCCTGCTCCACACCCTTTGACCCCTACTCATTACTCTCAAGTTTCATTCAGTTAAAGTTATTGAAGAAAATTGCAGCAAGATGATTGCAGTTCCACAAGCATGCTTACATTAATAGTATTTAACACTTCATTAGTGCTGATAGATAGATAGGCAAATAGAAATACTAAGTAGCTTTCTATTTAAGCATGTATATATTATATGTGTACATACCCAGTGACTAAATGCAGATGGGGGATATGCCTATTGCAAGCCGATACCATAAAATTTTGATTGTTCAAGTTTAAGGTTGGCTAGAGATGTTATTTATTATACTCGAAAATGCTGCACACACTTGGAGTGTTTATTCTGGATTTGTTTCTGAGCATTGAAAGTGTCTGGTGCAGCTGAAGAATAGGCAAGGAGAGCCAAGTGGGAAAGCATCATGAAAAATCTTGAATCCAGGCACAAGTCATTGAAAAAAAATAAAAGTTGGACAAAAGAATGTAACTGTGGGGTGAGGTAAAACGGGAAGAATGCAGGCAAGGCCGTGTTTCAACAACAGCATATCTGGAGAACTAGAAGCAAGCTGCTTCTGGTGTGTTCCTGCACTGACTTAGGAATCAGTGCTTTGGAAAATAAGGGTGCAGATTAACCAGCAATTCCAAACGATGTAGAAATACCTTTTTGATGACCAAGCAATCCCACTTCTGGTTATATATCTGAAGAAGTGGAAAATAGGCTCTCGAAAAACCGTTGGACATTCATGTGCAATTGCAACATCATATCCGATGGTCAAGGTGTGTAGGTATCCCTTTACTCATGTCCATCAACAGAAGAATGGATAAAGCAAATGTGGCATAAATATTAATTCAGCCTTAAAAATGAAGGAAATTATCTAAATGCTGTAGTATGGGTGAGACATGAGGACATTATGTGAAGTGAAATAATCCAATCACAAAAAGACAAATACTATGTGATTCTACAAATATGCGATACCTAGAGTAATCAAATACATAAAAACAATAAGTAGAATGTTGGTTGCCAGGTGGTGAGGAGAGAGGTGAGGAATTGTTGTGCAGTGAATATATACTTTCAGTGTTACAAGATGAGAAAGGTCTAGAGATATTGTATGGCAATGTGCACCCAGTACACATCAAAACTTTTTAGAAGTAAAATCTGTTACGTGTTTTAGCACAATTTTTTAAAATACCTTTTTAAAGTCCACAATAAAAAATTCAGAAAATTTCTTAATGTCAAGATGAATAGAGCTGTTTACACAAACATCCTGCAAACTGGGCTCCAGTGGCTGGCCTGAGGTGTCTGTCAATCAAGAAGCAACTTCTTTTGCTTAATCAAACATATTCTGCAATTATTCAGGAAGACAGCTGCTCTCTACATCACCATATCCATATAGTTCTACAAGTTTTGGTTCCTTCTTCTACTTCTCTAGTAGCAGTATCCAAACCTATCACATAACACTAGAGGTGCCAAAAGGAACGAAGACAAGACAGTAAGAACTGATGGTCTCATGTGAAACTGAGTCAGCCAGGCTGTCAGTCTAGATCTGTGACAGATAATAAAAGAGTCCACTAAAACATCCTCATGTGACATGGACGACACTCCTGAAGGAGGGTCTGCTCTAGGGAGTCATGTGGCAAGCGAGTCATGTGGCAAGCGCTGTTCCTGAGGAGATCAAATTGCTTTCCAGCTGATCTTCACACTTCCCCCACAGGAAGCCTCTGGGCTTTGTTTCCAGCATCTTCAATCCCCCTTTTCCTTTCTGCCAACCCTTCGTGTCAGTTTTCTTATCTGTAATATGTGGTATTATACTTGACTTGATGCCAGGTTTACTAATGTCTTCCAATAACTGCAGAAATACCACTAACTCATCCTCGACCATTCTCAGAGGAGGTGATATTAGCCCCAAGAGGGCAAAATGCTTTCTTGTCCAGGAGAGAGGATTTTTAAAAAATCCTAGCAATATTACAGTGGTTTCCACAATCCTATCTCATAATATTTAATTTCTCTTGTTAAGGAGAATTTAATTTTTTTCCCTTAGTGAGACAATAATGAAACAAAGGTTGAGAATCATTGCTCTTGCTAGATGGTAGTGTTATTCAGCCACAACTGAAGTGAACTGGGTTCAAGCCAAGAGAATAAAAATGATCTAGGTCTCACATTTAGATTAAAAAGTCAAAATGGAGAAATAAAAGCTAATCTCCTCCTATAATATGCAAGCAGATACATAGTGCTATAATTATGTATCAGGCACACTGGGTTCAGCCTTGTTTTTAATATCCATGTGAAATCTTTGAGGAAGTATTGGTTTGTCTATGCAACATTTCTATGAATTCTAGAAACAAGTCCACAACCAAAGGCTCCATCTACAGCAGAGAAGGCTCTTGGCTTAGCACCTGTTGTTTTCCCAAAGTAACAGTTCTGAAAGGGCAAGAGCTGTGTCCTTTTCTTCTTTATGCTACCAATACCAAACTCAGTGTCTGGATGTTGATTCTATATGTGTGCTTATTTTTTTTTCTTTTATATTTGACAGGTAGAGCTATAGACAGTGAGAGAGAGACAGAGAGAAAGGTCTTCCTTCCGTTGGTTCACTCCCCAAATGGCCGCTACAGCTGGCACTGCGCCAATCTGAAGCCAGGAGCCAGGTGCTTCTTCCTGGTCTCCCATGCAGGTGCAGGGGCCCAAGCACTTGGGCCATCCTCCACTGCCTTCCTGGGCCACAGCAGAGAGCTGGACTGGAAGAGGGTCAACCGAGACTAGAACCCCGCACCCATATGGGATGCCAGCACCGCAGGCGGAGGGTTAACCAAGTGAGCCATGGCACCGGCCCATGTGTGCTTATTTAAAAATGTTGAAGCAGTGGGAGTGGGTATTTGTCACTGGTACTTGGGATGCCCATATTCCTTATTGGAATGCCTGGGTTTGAGTTACAGTTCTTTCCATTTCAGCTTCCCACTGTTGGGCAACTCTTGAGGGCATCAGGTCAGTTGGGTCCCTGCTACCCACATAGGAATATACCCAGATTGTGTTCCCAGCTCTTGGCTTTGGGCTATCCCATTCTTGGCTGTTGTGAGCATTGATACAGTGAACCTGCAGATGGGAGATGTCTCTCTGTTTCTCTACCTTTCAAATAAAATAAGTAATGAAATTTTTAAAACTTTAAGACAATGAACAAACTCTAATTTTAACCAGGAACAGAATGAAGGTGAGGCAGGTGAATTCCTTATAATGCCAAATTTAAGGAGATTTTTGCATGATCCTTGTGTTTTGAGCCATAGGCTCACCCTGGTCCTGACATGATTGGGAGTGTTTTGTTTGTTGTGAGAGACGGAGACAGATGACTGGGAGTTTGGAGGGGGAGAGCCCCTGGTCTGCTCATTCACACTACGTGTACTCACAACGGCTGGTGCTGTTTGCTGGGCTGTGCCAAAACCACAGGCTGGGAACTGAATTCAGTTTTCCCAAATTGGATGCCAGGAAATAGAGCACTTGAGCCGTCACTGCTGCCTCCCAGGGTCTGCAGTGGTGGAAAGCTGAAGTCAAGAGCAGGAGTCAGACATCAGACTCAGGAACGCCAATGTAAGACACAGGTATCTTAATTGGAGTCTTAACCGCTTGGGGAAAATGCCAGCTCCATGACCTGGTTTTAACAGAATTGTAATCCAGTTCCAAGTCCTTCTCTTTTCAAAGTCTATTTAATATGGGCAATTGTCTGAAAGCGAACTGATAACAAAAATGGTAGCAACAAGGAAAAAATAAATATTTCAACATAACCCCCCATTCTACTTCTACAGGTAGGTTTCTTTCTACTTGCATGTGGCTCATATTGACTTCAGGGATCTAAATTTTTCAATTCTATCTTCTAGATCACTACAGATCTGAGGCAGCGTTGCACAGACAACCATACTGGGACATCGGCCTCGGCCCCAATGGCTGCGGGCATCATTGCACTGGCCCTGGAAGCCAAGTAAGCCTTGATCTCTATATGTCTTCACTCCAGGAAGGTTTTCCCCTTCTCCTGTGTATAGTCCCTGGCATGACAACCTAGAATATTATCTTCCCCTCCCACTTTTAAAAGTTCAAAGATTTGGGCTTTAAGAAAACTCCCTTATATTAAGAAGAAGAAGAAGAGAAGTGTTTTTGGATTTTATATGTTTATAAAAATCAAGAGTGTAATTACTTTATTATGGAGTCATAAGACAAGCATGCCAATTGGCTCCAACACTCTTGCCTTGTTGAAGTTTTTAGTCTAGTCTGGGAATGTTCCCGTGTGTCTCAGAGATGTTAGGTCTGCCCACTTCTGGTCGCTTTCTCTGCAGCGCAAGGCAGCTCAGAACCCATGTCAATAGCACTGTCGTAGATTGGAGGACAGGTATGTCAAAGTCATGTGAGCTCAGGGATAAGTACAACCCACTTACCTCTAATTTTGTTCAGTTTGTTAAATTCTACAAAAGATCAGTTTGAAAGGCCCCTTAAACCATTTTTAATAGGTCCCGTCTCTTTTTTTCCCTCTAAAACAAATAGGCTAATTTGACATAACTGTTTCAACACCTAATACAGGTCTAAAATCTCTTGTCCTCAGATACAAAATCCAAAATGTCCAGAAAACTGAAGGTTCTTTTGCAAATGGGATACCCAAATGCACTTAAAGGCAAAGCTTACCCTGAACTGATCTGAGGATCACAGTCTACATGTATTCCATATATTGTGGAAATCTGTGGTTCACTGCAGAAATATTCATGTATTTGATTATGAGGTATTAGCTCAGACTCTGCTGGGGGATTTTGTGTAATATGTGTTATGGACCCCATCTCTGAAAACTTGAATTCCAAACACATCCAATTCAATGATTTTAGAAAAGATGATGGGAGCCCATCCTCTAAGGCCCTCCCTGCAAGAGAATGCTAAGGAACTGCAGTAATGATGTAGTATTTTCACAAAATAGCCTCGTACCCCTTTCTAGAGAAGAATGGGAACGCTTGTCCATCTCGTTCCACCCTGAAATAAAGGTGTGACAAGGAGGGAATGCAGGACAATTAAAGAGGCTCAGTTATTACAATAAGAATGGTGCTAGCTGATCTTCAGAACACAATGACATCCCCATATGTACAGCAGGGCAGTCTTTATTAAGGCATCTGGGCCAGTAAAGTGCTAGGTCACATAAAGCCTTGGGCTCATGCAGGGAGTGGAACACAGGCTGTGGAAAGGGTACTGTGTCTGTGGGTGGCTCTTGGCGTAAGCCTTGCCATTGAGAGATACTCAAGCCCCCATGAACATTTGGATTTCTTTCTTTTCAGTGAGGTTAAATATGAAGCTGTTTTAAGCATATTTTATATTTTAAAGTGTAAAAAGTTTGGATTTATCAAGGAATTGACCATTTCCAATTCCTCATTGGAGTTTTCTGGCAGCAGAAATCCCAGCTAAGTGTCTGTGTTTTAAATTTGGTGAAGTCTAACCAGGATTTTTGAAAAATACATGGTTTTCATTCTGTTCCCTCTTACTACAGTGTCCTAATATCACTGGATTATAGGATATACTACCCAGATGCACAGAGAACAGAAAATAAATGTGGACAATTCTAGGACATTTAGACAATATATTATTGTACTAAAAATATTTTTATATGTAATATGTTCCAAATGAGGCTTGAACTCCTAGAGAATGAGAGGTATATCCAATGGTCTTAATTTGTGTGTGTAAGACAAATATATTGAACATTAGAAAACAAAACATTGTGGTAGGCACTAAGTGAATTGGGCAGGATATAATTTATATATTTGTAAAATATGTCACTCACCTTCAAAGGATTGTATAATCTCATTAGATATGCAGATATACACAGATAGCAGATACATGCAAATTATTTAAGAAAGTCAATGAAATGGTTTTGGGGAAAGGTTGTAAAGCATTCAGGACTTGGTTGGAAATAGAAATGATTGGCTTCAATGAGTCCAGTTGCAACAGGGTTCCATAGAACTTTGGTGTCCTCTGTGATGTCGAAGCATAATGTTTTGAACAAGGTCAATTCTCAATAAATATTAAGTTAATTCATCAAGTCCAGCAAGTACAAAGGAACAGAGTCCTAAAGAAGTGAATGGATGACTTTGTTTTGTATATTAGTTATTTTTACATTTCAGATCCTCTTGCTATTTTTTTAAAAGATTTATTTATTTATTTATTTGAAAGGCAGGGTTACAGAGAGGTAGAGGCAGAAGTAGAGAGACAGAGGTCTTCCATCCATTGGTTCACTCCCCAGATGCTGGTGCTGGGCTGATCCGAAGCCAGGAGCTTCTTCCTGGTCTCCCACATGGGAACAGGGGCCCAACGACTTGGGCCATCTTCCACTGCTTTCCCGGGCACATCAGCAGGGAGCTGGGTCAGAAGTGGGGCAGCCAGGGCTCGAACTGGTGCCCATATGGAATGCTGGCACTGCAGGCAGTGGCTTTACTCTCTACACCACAGTGCCGGCCCCCTTCTTGCTATATTAATTAGTCACTTTCCACTGCTTCAACTCATCTCTGTTGACTTATTCACTGGGCTTCCTCTGGGTGACATAACATAATGCAGCTTCTGAGGGAAGGCCCTCTATCTTTTATCTTTAGTGGAAGGGCTCATGTGAGACACAGAAAGGTCAAATGTGAAAAGTTACAGAAGAGTTGAGCCAAAGGATGAGGCACCCCATGTGCTGTTGATTTTAAAAAAGTCATCTTCAACATTATTTTCTCAGAAAATTAAACAGACCATCTACGTTCTTGTAAACCTTAAACATTCCTCTGTACACATTGTATGCAGTTCTGATTGATCAGCCACTGTATGCCTTTGTCTTACTTTTCATTAAAGCGTGTTTTGCCTGAGTATATTTCCAGTGCAGGAAAAGTAGAGGAAATTGGCAAAGTATTTGGGACACAGTTATTGTGGGAACTTCGTACCTGGGGCAGCTGAGTCTTGCATTTGTAGCAAGCCAGCTCTGAATCAACATAACTCACTTGGGGGCTTCAAATTTCTGGAAGAGAGCATGATTAAGGAAAGCCACATAGGAGGATTGGATGGACATAAACATTTCTAAATATTGGAGTAAGCATGGTCCTGACATCCTGTAAACTAGTCTTATCTTCTCTGTTTCATTTTAATTAAAAACACGTTTCAGTATAAAACGTTCCATTAAGAATTTTCCCGAGGGCCACATTCAGCTGTATGAAATGCTGCAGTGGGTGGAAGCATGAATGTATTTGGTTATGGAAGTAAAATTGAGAAGACCTTCCAGCTCTTTCCTTTCAGGAGAGGTGTATTTATTTCAGTTGGAACTTAGAAAGCACATGCGCAAACAGGAAGAAATGCAGGCCTGTGTGTCCCAGCCCTGTGCACAGGAGTAAGCAGCAGGTATCACGCATGCCTGCCTTGGACATGCTCTCCGTGTCTTGTGGATTGGAATCCTGTTTGGGCTTAGGATGTAGCTAAGATTTCTGGCATGAACACAGCGTGAGGAGAGTGAGGAGAATTAAAAGGTAATCAGAGAGAACTGAAAAGATTTGTGAGGTAAAAACAGCACGAATTTCCACTTGGGGCCGAGCGGACAGAAAAGGGATGTACTGTCCTGGATAACTCCCTATAGTGAAATAATTGTAACCAGACCCACAGAGCAGTTACCACGGGCCTGCTGCCAGGACTGCGCATGAAAATAGCTTTGTTATGTCTACGTACACTCAGACAATACACTCTGTCCTCTA
This sequence comes from Oryctolagus cuniculus, assembly GCF_964237555.1. Classification (NCBI taxonomy): domain Eukaryota; kingdom Metazoa; phylum Chordata; class Mammalia; order Lagomorpha; family Leporidae; genus Oryctolagus; species Oryctolagus cuniculus. Next base: position 154,172,317 of record NC_091432.1, on the reverse strand, counting down.
GCACTTCTCAAGTTCAAATTATATAGAAGCCAATTTTCTCCGGACTCAACTTTGTACCTTACCTAATGATTTCAAACAGTACAGCTTCCAAAGATGGCCATTATAACTGGAAAATCCCTGGTCAATGGGCTCATTCACCTTGTATTATCTTGGGAGTTAGCCAGTGTTTTCCATTGCTTTCCCTGGATGAGGAAACTAAGAAACATGTGGGTTAGTTCAGTTGTTCAGAGACTGAACTGAGGACAGAAAAGTTCGTAGGGGACTGTTACCTGCCTCTTTTTGCTTAGTTGTAATTTTTCAAAATGTTGCCCACTGAAAGCATGTTATTCTTATTGTGTAATAGTGAAGTTTCTTTTTTCTTTTAAAGAAGAATAGTTCTTAGCCTTTTTTCAATCCCCAAACTTTTCCTTCTATACCTGGTGAAATATTTTCAAGTGTTAAATGTTAGAAATATCTCATTGTGGGGCCAGCGCCGTGGCTTACTTGGTTAATCCTCCCCCTGCAGTGCCAGCATCCCATATGGGTGCCGGGTTCTAGTCTGGTTGCTCCTCTTCCAGTCCAGCTCTCTGCAGTGACCCAGGAAGGCAGTGGAGGATGGCCCAAGTGCTTGGGCCCCTGTACCTGCATGGGAGACCAGGAGGAAGCACCTGGATCCTGGCTTCAGGTCGCCGTAGCTCCAGTCGTAGCAGCCATTTGGGGGTGAACCAACAGAAGGAAGACCTTTCTCTCTGTTTTTCTCTCTCACTGTCTAACTCTATCTGTCAAATAAAAACAAAATCTCATCATATTATCTAAATTTCCTGGGATCAAGTCATGTAAACCTTTTGAAACAAATTCAGAGGTTCAGGAGAAATTAGGGGAGCCTAGCTATGGCACTGGGAATGGGGATGGAGAAAAGTGAGTAGATTTGATGTGCATTTTGCAGGTACAACCAGGGAATGAATTAGATGTGTACCTTGGAGAAAAGGAAGAAAATCAGGTCTGAGGTTTAGTTTCTTTGCTGAACTTTAGTGGAATTCTATAAATTTACCATTCTAGATACCTTTCATTCTTCCCATGGGATTCTGAGAATTAGCACAAGCATGAAAACCTTACGATGATCCCTGGGCCTACAGGTCCTGAAACTAAGCCTGTAGCAGATTTTTCCTGAAGTTAATGGTGGTGCTTTGGTACACCAGCTAGTTAGTGAAGCTTCAGGAGCTGCTTATCACATGTTGTGAACATTACAAATGACTTGAGAATGTTTACATTTTCAAAAGTAAAAAGAAATAGGAGTATGGGTTTATTTTCATTATAAACTGCTCATCTGCTCCCATGCTTTAGGTATTTATGTTAACAGAACATTACTCTTTCTGTAGTTATCTGATAAAATTGCTTAGAAAAATCCACTGATGTACTAGTGAATTTACAAGAAATATGTAAAATTTAATATTTAGATCTAGTCTCAAATGTTTGTAGATTTTACTTATCACCATGAAAATGTTGTTCTTGATAGAACCTGGGGTAATACCCTATATACTATCACATGTCATTTTTCTAGGCACAGAAATGACTTTTTTCCCAGGTCTGTTGATTTCACTTCATAGCCTGCAACTTAATCACTTTAATCAAAGCATATTAAAAGACATTCCCCATAATGACTCATTTGATAGCCTCACCAGCTACTACTGTCTTTGTAACACAAGATACTCAGGTATATTCCTAAGTTCTATAGTAAAACCTTGTTAAACTTCAAGTCTGTTTATAGGCCGAGTGTTCTTGGGCTGAGTTTTGGATCCACCTGGCCTGTACCTACATTGTCTTGAGTTATGATTTTTTACTTTCAGGACATGTTTGTCTTGTAAAGTTATGGGGTGTTTTGTGTCTTTAGCTCTGGAGAGCATGATTATTGCTTGTAGTGACAAAATAATCTAGTTTTTATATTTAGATAGTTCCTATTTTATTCTATTTTAATCACAATTCATTTTGCCACTCAGAAGACAGAAAAAGTAAATAAAAGAATTATAAGTGATAAATTAAAAATCATGTTATTTCACTGACATATAAGGTTTATTGGTCCTGACATCAACAAGTCAGTTATGACATTTGATATGTAGAAAGCTCCAAGGAACACATTCATTGTGAATGTGCATGCAACATGCACCTGTGCATAGAACATGCAACACCAAAGGAACACTGTACGTTTATCAGATTGCATTATTTCTTGCTGATTAGGTTTACCTTCCTCTATTTGCTGAATCTTATTGAATAACCAAAAGTAAGGTAAAGTTTTGTTTTTGTGTATCCCAGAAAAACAACAAGTCTGCAGGGCATACATATTTCTTGTAGACTTACTGATACACAAATGAAAATGACTATCAAGTGTCATTCCTAACCAATATAAATAACAGCACATCAGACTGTGACATCCTGTAAAAGAGTCTTCTTAACATTGGCCTCCTTGGATTGTACAGAGACTGTGTAGTGCAAAAGGATAAATACGAGTTAAAGAAAAAAATCAGTAACACTCAGTGAATACTTGCTGTATGCCAAATACTGAGATTATATGGATAATCTCTTTAATCCTCAAAGCAGCACTCTAAAGTAGGTGTTATCAATATATTTCAGATGTACAATATGAGGAATAACAAACTTGCACCAGTACTAAGTGAAAATTCTGGAGGTTGAGTTCAGTGTGACACCAGAGCTCACCTCCTAGCACATTGCCTTTTTATTTAAAAAAAAAATTCATTTATTTATTTGAAATGCAAAGAGAGAGAGAGAGAGAGAGAGAGATCTAATCTGCTAGTTCACTGCCCAAGTGGCCATAACTGCCAGTTCTCCCATATGGATGCTGTGACCCAAGTACTTGGGTCATCCTCCTCTACCTTCCTGAGTACATTAGCAGAAAGCTGGATCAGAAGCAGAGCAGCCAAGTCTTGAACTGGTACTCGGATGTGGGATGCCCGCTTTACCCACTGTGCCAGAATCCCATCCCCACCTTTCTATTTTAGGAACTGCAACAAGACATAGTTAATTACAAATGAGTACCGTGAACTAAAAAGGCCATGAATTTGGAGAAGGAAGGTAATACTTTGAGCAGGGAAAATTAAGGGAGACATTTCAGAATGAGAGAGATTTCTGCTATACTTCAAAGGCTTTTTTCAACATTTGTGTTCATATGATTCATTTTGTGTGGATCTGATTTAAAAATGCATATTTTGAAGCCCTCAAAATAAGTCAAGCAGTTCGATTGCAAGGAATCATAGATCACAAAGAGAAACCACTCTAAGCTGTATGTTGCAACATCCCCAGCCCCAAGAATAATGTTTGACATCTATGTGTAGAGTGAATGAATGAATGAAATTGAGGGAGAGAGCTTTTGCTATGGCTATTCAAAAATATGAGTGAGTATTAGTGTCTGTAGTTAATGAGGTATGGTACCAACAAGTTCAATTTTAATGTTGATTGATATGCTGAGGAAATATTCATTGAAAAAGCAGGTTGTTACCATAATGTCTTTATTTTGAAATAGCCATTTTTTAATATCTCTGAAATGGTAATACAAGTCAGATTTGCAAATATTTAGCATTGTGGTTTTGATGCAACTTAGAATGTGGCTACTAGCACTGTGCTAAGAACTTGAACACAAGTGTACTTCAAAACTTTCATGGAAAATGGAATTAAAAGATAATGTGCATTTTCTATGAAATATTTTATGTTCTCCTTGTATATCTATGAGCAAAGCATGCATTGGCCTGTTCCAAAACTACCAGGAATAGAGAGCAACTTGAACACAAACATATGTGGATCCTTGAATCTGACTCCAGTAGAGACTACAGATTAAAGATAACAATACCAGACATGAAGAAAAAGATGAACTGAAGCATGGTATTGTGGTAGAGGGTGATGATGGAGTAAGGGTAGCAAAGAAGGAATAATGGCAAATAAAAAGAGATAAGGTAAAATCATTACTGAACTGATAGCACTTTTGCTTCCACTGGAGTCACAAAAGTGAACCAATTTATACTTGATTTCTGGGAGCTGTTGTTTGGTGTCAATATTAGCAATATTTTATCTTTTTCATCCCATACTGCTTGCAATCATGACCAAGCCTTCAAAGGCTAAATAATACCGAATAATTTTGTATTCCTACAGCAAATTTAGAAACATGCTTATATATATAATTGAAAGCAGGTTGAAAATTGGCATTGTTTCAGATTAAAATTGTTCATCTGGTCAGCAATATGATGAAAAACCTTTTTCTATCTTCTGTGGACATTCAAGTTTTTCTGAAACATTGAACACACAACCAGGGAATATTGGGATGACTGGAGAGAATTTGAGTGAAATTCAAGATAGGGAGATGTATTCTCTTACTTGTTACTTAGCTGTTGGAAACATTTACAAAAGACTTGAAAGAGTAATGCAGAGAGCTTCCTGGAATGAGTATGATACAGGAGTGATCATATTAGTCATGCTGAATTCTTATTTGCTGCTCTGAATTTAGGTGCTGTTGGAGTTGACATGTAATAGCCTCATTTTCCATAACAGATGTATTCAATTGTATCATATTCATTGGGCTAAAATTCTCAGTTACAAAAATCCCATACCTGAAAAATAAAGTACTTATGATCAGTTTGTCTGAGGAATCATAACGTTGGAAGCTTGCCCAGAGACCGTCTGATCTGTGGAGGTGCTATTCAGTGACAGTGGTCCAGGATCACCAGGAAAGGAGAAGAATAATGGCAATGAGTGGAATGGAGTGTTTTTCAAATAAAGGAGTGTTTTTAATTGATTTTGAAAGTCTATACCCTGTTGGCATGAAATTTTCTTAAGTCTATGAAATGAACCTGACCTTATTTGGCAAAATTAAAAGTCACCCATCATATCGTGTTGCTGGTGTTTCAAAAGCAATGTGCCAGTCTTGGGAATCCCAAAGATGGAGAGACTTTCATACCAGTGGTGCTTCCAAACATTCCACTGATTCCATTTACTGGTAACATCTACAATCAAATAAATATTTGCTTTACAGTGACATATGCTGAGAAGAGAAATTGCATGACCACCAAGATTATTAGCAATAGGTTAGTTTTTAAAAATTACATTATTGGCCGGCGCCGCGGCTCACTAGGCTAATCCTCTGCCTTGCGGCGCCGGCATACAGGGTTCTAGTCCTGGTCGGGGCACCAGATTCTGTCCCAATTGCCCCTCTTCCAGGCCAGCTCTCTGCTGTGGCCAGGGAGTGCAGTGGAGGATGGCCCAGGTGCTTGGGCCCTGCACCCCATGGGAGACCAGGAGAAGTACCTGGTTGCTGCCATCGCAGCGTGCCGGCCGCGGAGGCCATTGGAGGGTGAACCAACGGCAAAGGAAGACCTTTCTCTCTGTCTCTCTCTCTCACTGTCCACTCTGCCTGTCAAAAAAAATTACATTATTATTACCAAAATAATACACAATCTTTGTAAAAATAATATAAATTGTACATATATATACATATATAATGAAAGTTTCCCTACACAATCAAATTTCTGCAGCTGTTTTTTGCTGAAATAGTGCAATAACTCCTTGCTAGTTTCAAATAGTCTCAATATTTGTGGCATACTTGATGTGAAAATATTCTTTACTCTGCATATAGTCTTCCCATCATATCCTATTATTCCTCATTAGTATTTTTCTAGTCATCCTTTTAGACTAAATAATATTTTCTCTATCTTGCAGTCAAGCAAAATTAGATTGAAGAAATTTTCAGGTCCTTGTGCGTGCTGGCTCCATTTAGTTAAATATTGAGTATGAGAAATTCTTGAGTTATAGAAATCAATTCAAATTGAATTTCAAAAGTGTTTAAAAGTCACTCAAAAAGGTAGCAATGTCAATACTTTGTAAATCACCTAATACTCTTTCATATCATTACTGGTTTTGTTCATCTGTATAATCCAAATATTACTCCTTGCCCATGGTTATTGTAAATATCCACTTGTCATTTGCTTTCAAGCTTTCTTCATAGTGCATTGACAAAAAAAGCTTTAATCTATATTCTTAAATTATTATTTAGTCAAATACATGTGTCCTTTATGAATTCTTCAATTAGATGGTCATAACTGATCTTTTGGTACTTCCTGGCAAATCTTAAATATGCTGATGAAAGCTACATATGTTTTCCCAAAAATGAGCTCAAATAGCCAAGAAACAGGCTGCTGTGTCTTGGGACAATTCATGGATCACAAATGGAAAATTCTTAGACTAGAAAGCCTATCACCACCTCACAGTCTATTAAGTAATGGCTTACATTTTCATCTAATGCTTTCTCACTTCATTTTTCACCATCACTGTTTGACAAGTTAGAATTTATTAGCAAGGATAGTAAATGGAGAGTCGGGTTTCTTGACCTGGGTTAATTTGACCTTGAAACCAGCCTTGTTTTCTTCAAGTTTTGGGTATCAGGTGATGTTAAATTCACAAAATTAATTGTTGAAATTTGCAATTTGTCTTTCCCTGGAAACCATTAGGACCACTGTTCTTGTAAGTTTGAAGGAAATTCTCTGCCCCACTCCCCTAATTTTTCTTTTTAAAGATTTATTTATTTATTTGAAAGTCAGAGTTACACAGAGAGAGGAGAGGCAGAGAGAGAGAGAGAGAGAGAGAGAGAGAGATCTTCCATCTGATGGTTCACTCCCCAGTTGGCCGCAATAGCCGGATCTGTGCCAATCCAAAGCCAGGAGCCAGGTCTCCAACATGGGTGCAGGGACCCAAGGACTTGGGCCATCTTCTACTGCTTTTCCCAGACCATAGCAGAGACTTGAATGGGAAGTGGAGCAGCCAGGTCTCGAACCAGCGCCCATATGGGATGTTGACGCCTCAGGCCAGGGCATTAACCCACTGCGCCACAGTGCCGGCCCCTGGACTCCCCTAATTTTTTTAAAGTAATTCTTTGATTATTTCTTTTTTATGTATCTTTTATTTATTTTGAGAATTAGAGAGAGGAGGAGACAGAGAGAGAGTTTGTCCATCCACTGGTTCACCCCCAAGATGGCCACAACATCCAGCACTGGGCCAGCCCATTAGCAGGGAGCTGGATCAGAAGAGGAGAAGCTGAGACAAACCAGTGCCCATCTGGGATGCTAGCATCACAGGCTGTGGCTTTACTGCTACACCATGATGCCAGCCCTAATTATTTCTCTTTAATGTTTCTATTTATATTCTCCAGAACAGTGTCCACTTCATAAGACTTTCATACTTATTAGGTAATTATCACATATACTATTTGTTATTACTATAAAAATCTCATATGACTTCTTATGATTGCCCTAATATTTAGTTTATTCTGTGGGTGTTTTCGTGGTTAAATTGTTTGTTACTGTTTTTCTTGATTATAGTACTGCTGTTTTCCCATTCACCTTTTTTATTTCATTAATTTCTTTCCTTTTTATGAATCTTATTGATTGAAAAGCAGTTCATTTACCTTTTCTTTTATATTGACAAAATTTCTAAAGATGTAAATTTACTTCTCACTACACTTGTTTCACTGCCATTGTTGTCTAATGATGTTTTACTTCCTCTTTGACAGAATGACAATGAATACTTTTAAGAGTACTTTTAAGTATTTAATAAACTCTATGACTATAGAGATTTACTATTGACTTTTTTTCCCATTGCATTGTGGCTGAATAACGTTAGATAGGCAACAACATCAGTGGCATTTGAAGTATTGTTTTTCCTTAGAACAACTGTTGAGATTTTCCTTTGGCCCAGTAAATCTCCAACTTTTCTTTCAAAACTCTAGAATAATTGTATGTGCATTCTTAAAAATATATTATTTGTATGACATATATTCCAATATTATTAAATTATATCTGCTACATAAACAAATCCTCTATATTCTTTCTCCTGAAATAAATGGATTCAGTTATCTGAACACTACTATGATTTTCTCTCAATTCTTTCTTTTTTTCTTAAAATCTTTGATTCATAGCTTTTGTAATACTGTTTTATATAAATTTAAATTCCTCATCCTTTTAAATGTTTTTTACATTTACATTAACATTTAAATCTGTGCATTAAGTGGAGTAAAGTTCCTTAGGCACCCAGTAGAGCATTTAGTAAACAGTGCACTCAGTAATTTAGTCCTCAGAGCGAGACAAAGCTAGTATTCGAAGTTGGATCTGTGTGATTCTGTACTCCAGATAGATCATCTTGTCCTTTTTGGATATATCCTTTCTAAAAAGTATTCAGGAGATCCCCAGATTTGTACTCCACGTCCTCAAGTCTGTTTCCCATGGTAACACTTCTGCCATATCCATATGAGTACAATGTCTTTCCTGTGCAGCCTTTACTTCTACTAATCCCACTTTATGCTCCATGTACTCTTTCTTACATTTCCCAGCTTGCTTGTTTAATTAATGCATACTTTTCTCTGCACTGGTGTCCACAAGCCCAATATTATTCTTGTTTTTCTTCTCTAGACTCTTCCTTCTCTCTTTTTATGCTTATTTTCTCTTTTTCCTTCCATTCTTCCTCTGTTTCTATCCCCTTTCCTTTAAAAAAAAATCCATTGTCAGTGAGAACCTGGCTTCCGAAAGGCAGTGGTGCTGTCTTAACTCTGCTTAGCATCCAAGCAACGCATCCTGAAATCTGCCATTGCAGGGTGAGATGATGGCCACTACTCCAGGTCCATTCCTTCCTGATCCATTGAAAGTGCTTTTGCTGGGTGAAGAGAGCATCATTCCCTACCCTTTCTATCACAAGTAGAGGGAGCTAGTGCCTGTAAGAACTACTGACTTGATTCTTCCTTCCAAGGGATTATGATGGTGGAGTGGTTCAGAGCTAAGGCTCTGCCTGGACAAATTTCAGCTCTTGTTTATCACGTGAATCTCTACAGGTCATTAAACTTTCTGTACTTTGATGTCCTTATTTTCAAAATGAAAGGAATAGTAGTACCTGTTTCACAGGATTCTCACAGGGAGTAGATGAAATAATGATATAGAGTGGTTTTCATAGGGGACCTGGCACACAGTGGGCATTCACTGCACTGTACTTTTAGAGATCATCTTTGAGGAAGGGTCTTCAGTTGCAAGAAAGAGTGGCTCACACTGCAAGAAATCTACCAGTTGGCAGTTAAGATGTTGGTTCAGAAGCACAAAGCTACAAGTTCAAAGTCAATGTTATTTTCTTGGTCTTTTCTTAATAGCTTCCCCACTCTAACTATCACATCTACATCTCCCCCCACCCAAAAAAAAAAAAAAAAAACTGATGCAGATTTAGAAATACTTGTACAAGGAAAACTTAAATCTTTCTCAAAAAATCCCCAGTAGACCAAACATTTTATTTGCAGAACTCTTTCTCTTGTGTATCCCTCACTATCAAAGTCTGAAAAAAACACAGTTGGAGCATCTCAACAAATGCAAAAAAGGAAGCCAATGGAAAACAAAGTTAAAAATTATTTTCCTAGGACCGGTGCTGTGGCTCACTTGATTAATCCTCCGCCTGCCGCACCGGCACCCTATATGGGTGCCAGATTCTGTCCTGGTTGCTCTCTTCCAGTCCAGCTCTCTGCTGTGGCCCGGGAGGGCAGTGGAGGATGGCCCAAGTGCTTGGGCCCCTGCACCTGCATGGGAGACCAGGAGTTAGCACCTGGCTCCTGGCTCCTGGCTTCAGATCCACGTAGTTCCGGCCGTAGCGGCCATTTCGGGGGTGAACCAATGTAAGGAAGACCTTTCTCTCTGTTTTTCTCTCTCACTGTCTAACTCTGTCAAATAAATTAAAAAAATTATTTTCCTCAAAAAAAAAAAAAAAGATTTTCCTTGTTCCAATCACATCAGCCATTCAGCCATGGGTTTCTTTGAAACATCTCCAAAAGCTTTTATTTTATTTATTTATTTATTTATTTATTTATTTATTTATTTTGACAGGCAGAGTTAGACAGTGAGAGAGAGACCGAGAGAAAGGTCTTCCTTTTTCCGTCAGTTAACCCCCCAAGTGGCTGCCACAGCCGGTGTGCTACGCTGATCCGAAGCCAACAGCCAGGTGCTTCCTCCTGGTCTCCCATGGGGTGCAGGGGCCCAAGCACTTGGGCCATCCTCCACTGCCCTCCCGGGCCACAGCAGAGAACTGGACTGGAAGAGGAGCAACCGGGACAGAATCCGGTGCCCTGACCGGGACTAGAATCCGGGGTGCCGACACCACAGGGGGAGGATTAGCCTAGTGAGCCACGGCGCTGGCCTCCAAAAGTTTTATAAAAGATTTCTGTTAATCTTCATTGATCTTTTCCTGACTGTAAATGTAGAATGTAATTTTAAAAATATTTTTTTAGTGTTGATGCATAATAAATGGAAAGATTGTCAGGAATTGATGTAATAAACCAGAGGTCTCTAATGTAGTCATAATAACATTTACTCCAAATTGTGGAATCCAAAATATATAGTGATTTTCATTAAAGTTTAAAATTAATGCTGAATATTAGCAAATCTGGTTTAAAAATATACTTCTTCAATGGTATATAGTTGAGCATCATTTTGATCTGTATATATAAGGGGGAAAAATTAGAGACAAAGACTATAAATGTAACTTAGAATAACAGCGTAACAAAGATGCACCATTGTTGTTGCCTTTCTGAGGGTTAACTGCTGGCTTTGGAAGTGATAACTCTGAAAATCTCTGAACTATGTAAAAAAAAATATCAAAAGAATTTCTTCAGTCTGGCAGTTCACTTAGGTGGATAATTGAGCTTTTAGTCCTCCTTCTAGCTTTTGATACTATAAAGCACTCTGATATCAAATCAAAGAACATTCCATGCTCTGCAGCATCACAACTTCAAATGGCCAACCATCAAGATGCATGATCTCCCACAGAGAGAGGAGTTGTTACAAACACAGTGAGTACAGCAGCTCAGTCCCCAGCCAGACACTCTGCCTCCTACACCATGAGCTTGTTAAAACCAGATCCTTTGATACATCTTCCTAGCATTATTATTACACTAAACAGAAATAGGCCACTATGTGGAAAGTGATATTTCGGTACTCTATTAGCAAAACTTAAAAAAAAAAAAATAGAAGTTTGAGAACATTAAGAAAACTTCGCCTCATTAAATGGAAAGTCATCAAACGCTAGTGTGAATACAGGAAGTAATGCTGATTCTTATAGTATAGTAGGTTGTCAATCTCAATAAATTGTAATGATCCTTGTCTTTGGCAACATACCGTGTACCAACTTCTTTAAACAGCTTGAGTATCCCTTAACAGAAATACTTGGTACCAAAAAAGTGTTTCAGAGCTTGGATTTTTTTTTTAAGCTTGTTGGAATATTTTCATATACATAATGAGATAGCTACGGGTTGGCATTCAGGTCTAAACCTGAAATTAATTTATGTTTTACATACACATAGTCAGAGGTAATATCAGCACTATTTTTTAGTGTACCTGTTTTATGATTGAGACGCATACATGAGGCCAGGTGTGAAATTTTCTATTTGTGGCAGCATGTAGAGGCTCAAAAAGTTTTGGATTTTGGAGCACGTTGAACTTCCGATTTCCAAATTATTGGTACTAAACCTGTACTCATTATCTCAAATTCTTGCAACCATACTGCAAACTAGGTGTTATTGTCTCCCCATGACAAAGTAAACTGTCCAGTGTTACAAAACTGTTGAGTAACAAGTCATGATTTCTCTTAGGTCTTCCTGACTCTGAGGCATAATGGAAACTGTTCTCATGCGATTAGAGGCACATTTATTATTATTCTGAAAACAGTTTTGAATGAGAAGTAGAAAAAATGGGGTGACAAGTTCTTCCAGAACTGAGTCAGCCTACAATTGCATATGTGTCCATATCAAGTCCTTGAACAGTGCACAATTTGAGTGAACGAGGGGAAGTGAGCAAGTGTTCCTCACTGGTTAGTGGGGTAAGTTTGAGAGGAAATGCTCATATGGTTACATTTTGCCTAAAACTCAAGATTTTAAATCTTGGAGATAAAGATGAGGACCAGACCTAGACTCCAGGTTGCAAGTTGTATAGAGAGACCTTTAGGGTAACATTCAGAGTACTGTTGTCAGAGGGAATTGAGCATACAAGGGAGAGCTGGTGGGAAACTTCAATCTGTGACTTGATTTTAATGCATGCCTTCTCAAGTTAGCGTCCCTCTGGCTAACCAGTCCTCTAGTTTTATTCTGTAAGAGTTTATGCAAGAAAGTATTTCAAGAAAATGATAATTGGTCTTGCACACAAAATATCACTCATTTGTAAGAGCTATAGAAAATGTGATTGTGGCCTTTTATGTGTAATAACAAACATCTACACTGTTAAGCCAGAATTTATAAGGAAAAGAAGGCACTTCAGTTTAAATGATAAAATTTTCCATTGTAAATTATGATCTCTCTTTTCTTCAGTCTGTTTGGAGACCAAATTTCTATACCTTGGCTTTGACTAAATCCTGGTAATAAGAGCATGGTTTCGTAAAAATTTACCTTGAGTGGTCCTGAACCAATTGTCCCTATTCTTTCATTTCCTCTTTGGTTCAGGTGTGAACTCACTCATAAGTGAGTGTCCAAGTGACACCAATACAGGTCGCATTTCCAAAGCTTGAGATAGTACCATGTGTTCCAATACTACAACTCAATTGTAGACGTGGGACTTTAGAATTAAGGTAGAACACAAAACAAAATAAGTGCACCCCCAATAGTGAATACTCCAGCTCCCCCTGAGACTGACAACCTGCGATCCTTTCAGGTTCTTCATCACCTGGCAAAACAAGATTGATTTCCTTTGTTGGATGATTAGCATTTTATTCTTAAATCATCACTTGCATGTCCTGACAGTCATCAGAGTAGTGTTTCTAACCAATCTCAGCAGTCTCTTAATACTCCCTCTCTCATCTTTGGTGTTCCTGCTCGCACTGAGACCATTTCCATAACTGCTGATTTCTTTAGCATCACTATAATGACAATTTTCTGGCTACTTCTTCCCACTTCTGTTGTATACACTTTTCAGAAACGTGAAGGAGACTGGTTTTATCTTCAATTGTTATTGAATATTTCATGTCAGATATATTGATCATGATTCATCATGCAATTTTCCCATTGATTTTGTCCACATAATACAACATTAGACAGCATCACTCTTATTTAAAGTTTGTCCTGCGTAGGAAACAGTTATCATTCTCTGGCTTTGCTGTTGCTCCTCTTATTGATAAATTCTCTTTCTGTAGAAACATGTGTCTGTTGTGCCTTTTATCAGTTGCCTCTAAATTGCATATCATGAAAGATCCATTTTGGGGGTGAGGAGGAAAGTTGATTATTTTTTCTCTTTAATAAGTGCAGGTGATTCTGACCTCAGAATCAACCCTTAAGGCATTCTGATCTTGCTGAAAAGCCCATGAGAGCATTTCAGGCATGGAAAGCCAAGATACTGTGGCAAAAAGTGTCCTACATGCAGGGCCTCTGTGGGTGAGACCCAGTAGAAAGAAGTGGTCGTTAAAGGAAGATTTACTTTTCTCTGAAGGGAGAACTTCCACTTTGCTTATGGCCTTGTCTATCTACAGAAGGATTTTGTGGATTGTAAAGACTTCCATAGCCTAAGCAGCTCATGTCAAGAACCTCAGGTGATCACTGATGTCATACGTAAGAGTGTTAATTAATTATTAAATTAACAACAGGAATCACTGTGCACTAACTTACCATGCAGGACCTCTGTCCTCAAAGAGTTGGATTATGAGAGTAATAGTAAAACCTGTTCTCAAAGATTTACTTCATTTAGTATATTCTTATGTCTCAGAAGCTATAGTTATGTCTAAGTACTTGCAAAAAGCATATTAATTAATTAATTAATTGATAATTAATTAATTGAAAAATATACACACATAAATGAAACCTCAGAAAGGTTTACTTTTATTGAATCAAAAAGCATTTTTTCTTACGGTAAAAATAATCCTTCTGGTGTTCTATTGCACAGCGGGGTAACAATAGTAAACAATAACATTATATTTTTCTAAATAATTAGCAGAAAGACTTTTGAATGTTCACACTACAAAGAAATCTTGACTATATGAAGTGATAGATCTAATTATTCTTATTTGATGATTAAAATCTATGCATGTATCAAAATATTACATTGTACCCCACAAATATGTAAAATTGTTGTTTGCCAATAAAAACAATTGCAGGTGAATCAGTGATTCAAGACTTAAAATTGGTCCTTGTTGTTAAGGATCATCAAATACAAATTTATTCTAACACTCACACATCTGGGAAAGCTCTTGATGAGAGTTTTTTTTTCCCTTTTTTTAATTTAAATGCTAGCAGTAGCATATAGAATCCCAACAAGTAGCACTCAAAATCTCTCTTGGGAATGTGCTATTTCTTCTAAACCTAATGTTAGGTCCATGAAATACTTTGGACTGCTCAGAACAACAATGTAATTCAGATGCCAGGTACTGATAGTATCATTAATGATCTCGTTTTTGCAACTTAAAACCAAGTTAAGGGTAGGTTCAACTGAGATTCATTGAGAAGAATCACCTAATCAGGCCATGAGCCACATCCAAATGATACCATGACAGGAAAGGTGACAAATTCCTAATAAAATGGTATAAAATAATTTAATATAATAGTGATATATGATATATAGTATGTACATAAAATATTATAGTATAAAATCAAAATAACTTTTCTGATGTGGTATTTTTGTATTCAACTTTGATAGAGTGTGTAAATGCCAGGTCTTTAAAACCCAAGTTAGACCTCTAGAATCAACAAATGAGACTAAGATTCAATAATCTAAAGACTAAAAACTATGACAAACAAAAATCAACAGAGTTGAGAGAGATGATGCGTATACAAAGACTGTGTGGCCGTTAGGCCATTCATGACTTTTTATCCAGATGGGAGAGAATTACCTGACAAAACAATGTGTGTATCTCTATTTCACCCCTGTGGATCCATCTGGCAACAGCATTACAGAGTGATCGGTAACATAAGTTTTATGGCTAAGTCCAACTTCTTTGATTCTACCTGTACCACTTTCTATCTGTATACTTGAGTTACTGTGTGTAATGCACAGCCCAAGTTTTGTCATCTATGAAATGGAAATAAGAATATTCTATATATCACATGATTTTCAGTACAGTACCTGGCCCTAACCAAGTCCTCAGTAAATGTTCATTATTATTACAAGGTCAATATAAGATGCAAAACTTCTTAACCAGAAATGATTGCATATACAAAACTCCCCAGAAAGTCATGTTCATTTCATTGCTTTGAAAGATCATCGATAGCTACCCAGATCTTGCAGACATTTACAAATGTTGCCCTTTTACTGCATGTTGTTCTTAAAGGACATCTGGAAATAGTTCCAGGAAGAGCTTTCAGGGATGTGGCTTTTAGGGGGTGGTGGTCACCCGGGTCATGGGTGAGAAATGCTGCTCTTTTTCTTCAGGTATGTTAGATTTTTGACCTCTCAATAGCCGCTTACCCCAAAGCTCTTGGTGCTCAGTCCTCCTGTTGTTGGAAATTAGAGCACTCTTAGTTATCAGAAGCCTGAGATGTGTGGGTTCAAGGTATTTGCCAGTGAGGACTAAGTTTTAGAGAGTACTACATTAACATTATGGACTAGGTCACTCCTTGCAAAGGGCACTCAACCTTGCCTCTCTGATTTTGCTCATATATGATTTATTAATCATGTCTTTGGTGGTCTGACTCGTATCCACTTATGTATCATCCCTGCAGCTATAAATACAAATAAGAACTAGGATATAAATCAGACTTCCCCAAACACAAGTATCCTTTCTGAATAGTAAGAATAGCTAAAGCTTAATGTCTTTCAAAATTAACATAGGGTTGTTTCCTGCACTAATCCCTTATCTGCCACAGGTAGAAACATCACTGATCCACTGATTTAAAATCCATTGGTTTTCCTAATTATCTTTCTGGCTTCATTTTGAAGAAATTCAGGAAATTTTCTGGTAGATCATTTCAGAAGTTGCACAGCATCAAACACCAGAGGAAAATCGTCTGAATACTTTACTTCCACATACAGTTCCAGTTTCCTGCAGCTATTTGTTCCTTCTAATTACAAGCAATCCAGGAACTAGTTTTTGCAACTAGAGCATGAGAACAAGTAATTCATTTCTTCAGGCTGAGTTGAATGCAGGAGTCTCTCTGAATCCACCATAGCATAAGGTACAAGACCAATGTTCTGTGTTCTATTACCATTCCATTCTTAGTGCTAAAGTTCACTAAGGAAAATATATATATCTCCCAATGTCAATATCTTATGCTTGAGATTTCCAAAGGAATCCTTCCCTGGTGATAGATAACATGGAAAACTTACTTTTTAAATTTTTCTATAAGGAGTAGGATTTAAAATATAAAAGTTTCATTGCATATTAAACATCAATTTTAGATTCCCTAGGTTGATTTAGATATATTTACCAAATCCATGTATGTTTTCTGATCCATCTGTTTACAAATGAAAAAAATAATTATATATATATATATACACATATATATATACACACACACATATGTGTGTGTGTGTGTGTTAATTTGGGAAGATTGTGCTTTATCACAGTAAGTGACTGGGGTGTCTTCCTGGCTTAAGGTTTTGTGATTGCTTTTGCCCTTCACCCAAATAACTGCCCTGGACCCAGTGTGGTGGGGAGTGCGGGAGGAAATAAACATCACCTCTCAGGCAGAGCTAAAATATCTATGGTGAAACCAGCGTTCAGAATTATCTTGTGAGTCATTTCTTAATTTCCCTGACCTGACGTGCATTAAGTCGCCTGGACTGCCATGTGAATTTAGGGTTACTCAACCAAGTTCAAAATCATGCCATTTGTTGTAGAAGCAAAACTTTTCTGTTTCCTGGGATTCGTCAGCCAAGCTGCCTCTTCTTGAGAGTGATGCCTTCTCAGCTTTTAAAAGTGGTTCCTTACAAGTGTTATAGCAAAAAAGAAAAATTCTGTTTTCATTGTTCTTAAAGTTCATATAGTTGGATTTTCATTTACTTAATATTAGTTCTTTTGTGAATACAATCTTGCAAAATAGTCTTGACCCAATCTTACCACTCCAAAAACTAAAAATGGTAGCACTAACTCTCTGTTAACATTAATCTGATGACAAAATAACAAAAAGATATCGGAACTCAGTAACACTTTTCTTCCTGTGCTCCCTTTATATTTGAGTCACCCAGTAAGAGTTGTGGCTCTAAGTTTAGCAAAATGTTGTACTATGACTTCTCAACAGCTTATTTTGTGCTAGACACTAGGTTAAGGATTTGGCACTATTTTAAGTGATTCAGTTGGTGCAAAGAAGTTAAGTAGATATTATCCACATTCTCCATGAGGAAGTTAATACATTGAGCAGTTAATTTCACATAGAAGGTACAGAAGACAGAGTCTGATCACTGGGACCCTCTTATTAGGAGGCCACACTCAAAGTCCCCTATATGATGAGTGTGGTAGAAAGAAGTGTAGATAAAGTGAGGCAATGGACAGAACCCACCCCTAACTATAATTAAGATACCAAGTTTTTGCTCTGCCTGAAAGATCCCAGTGTCCAACCATAGTATATTAGATTAAACTCATGGTAGGAATGAGTAATTAGTAACTTCTTCCCCTTCCCCAAATGCTCTAACCCATTCTTGCAAATACTCCTTGTAAAATGAAGTTAGTAGATAAAAAAAAAAAAAAAAAAAACAAAACAAAAAAAAAAAAACAAAGAAAATGACTAAATAGGCTTCATGAAAATCATATCTCTCAGCTAAATAAAAAAGCATCACACTTCAAAACTCAAGACTGATTGAATAAGTATCTGGAGTAGAATGAATTTCTTGCAGATTACATTTGTTCATGAATTACATTCATATCAGATGCTTTCTAGTGTATACATATTCCTTAAAAGAGAATAAAAGGCTGTGCATGTGTACTGAGTTTCTTTTCTGTGTGCTTACGATTAGCACTACAGTAACTCCAATGATAGCATTTCCTGCTCAGTAGGGCTCTTCAGTGCTAACAGCCATATGAACTAGATTTCCAGTACTTTGGTACAGCTACTTATTTTAAATTAAGAATATTCCCATACCTGTCTGTGCCTTAGAGCCCACTTTGGAGTTCTATACCATATTCTCTTTAAAGAACATCAAAAATGGGAAATTGAGTTCACTTGAGAGTCTTCCATATACTTTGCATGTAGATGTGCAGAAGGTGAAACATGGCCTAGTACTTTGTTGCTTAACTATATGCTGTAACAGGAGTGCTCCAGAGGCCTTCCATTTGGACTGTTGCTTACTATAATCTTCCTTTGACAATGCAAGATTTTATACAAAGGATGACAGCACCATCATGGGCAGCCATTTTGTTGAGGAAACCGGAAACCCTCGCTCTTTTAAACACCTAAGTTACACTACTCCAATCATTATTTCTTCAATTTAAGGTTATATTTTCTGCCTCCCACAAACTAATGTCAATTCTCCATGTTGAGAACAAGAGAGGCATTTGGCATTTGGTTATCCCAAACCCAAATCTCTGACCCTTTGTTTTTAGTACTTTGCCACTTTAATTTTGCTTTTTTAATTTGCTTGTGACTCTCTGCTTCCCCCATCTTTTTTTTTTTTTGGTACAATGATTCTTACCTTGTCTTTCCCCAGTCCGTTTCTGACCTGGAGAGACGTACAGCATGTTATTGTCAGGACATCCCGTGCGGGACATTTGAACGCTAATGACTGGAAAACCAATGCTGCTGGTTTTAAGGGTGAGAACTTCTTTCATATTCTGTCACA
>NC_091432.1:152556564-152585877 GCF_964237555.1 Oryctolagus cuniculus | reverse complement strand
AGGAACAGGTATAGCCATCCTAATATCAGACAAAATATACTTTAATACAAAAACTGATAAAAGAGACAAAGAAGGCCATTATGTAATGACTAGGTGATCAATTCAGCAGGAACATGTGACTATAACAAATATATATGCACCCAGCCGGCGCCGTGGCTCACTAGGCTAATCCTCCTCCTTTGCGGCGCCGGCACACTGGGGTCTAGTCCCAGTCGGGGCGCCAGATTCTGTCCCGGTTGCCCCCTCTTCCAGGCCAGCTCTCTGTTGTGGCCAGGGAGTGCAGTGGAGGATGGCCCAAGTGCTTGGGCCCCTGCACCCCATGGGAGACCAGGAGAAGCACCTGGCTCCTGCCATCATATCAGCTCAGTACACCAGCCACATCGCGCCAGCCGTGGCGGCCATTGGAGTGTGAACCAACGGCAAAGGAAGACCTTTCTCTCTGTCTCTCTCTCTCTCTCACTGTCCACTCTGCCTGTCAAAAAAAAAAAATATATATATTATACTATATATGCACCCAATGTCAGAGTGCCTGGCTATTAAAATAAATGTTAATGGATCTAAAGGGAGGCATAGACTAGAATAATAATGGGGGACTTCAACAACCCACTTTCATCAATGGAAAGATCAACTAAGTAGAAAATCAACAAAGAAACAACAGAGATAATCTATACTGTGGACCAATCGGGTTTAACTGCTATCTACAGAATATTTCATCCCACAACTCCTAGAACAACAACAACAAATGAAATCCCAAATTAATAGGAGGAAAGAGATAATTAAAGTTAGAGAAGAAATAAACAATAAAAGCCAAAAATAATACAAAAGATCAGTGAAATGAAGAGCTGTTTTTTTGATAAAATAAACAAAATCAATACACCCACTGGCCTAACAAAAAAGTGAAGATCAATAAAGTCAGACATGAAAAGGGAGATGTAACAGATACCACAGAAATAAAAAGAATAATCAGTAATTACTACAAAGAGTGATATCCCAACAAATTAGACAACATAGAAGAAATGGATATACTCCTTGACAGCTACAATCTACCAAAATTGAGTCATGAAGATACAGAAAACCTAAATAGACCAGTAACCAAGACGGAAATTGAATCAGTAATAAAGACCATCCCAGGACCAGATTTTTAAGTAAGAACTAATTGTAATTCTTCTCAAGCTATTCAAAACAATTGAGAAGGAGGGAATCCTCCCAAACTTCTTCTATGAGGTCAGCATCACCTTAATTCCAAAACCAGCAAAATCTTACAACAAAAAAAAAGAGGACTATAGGCCAATAACCCTGATGAACACAGATGCTAAAATCCTCAACAAAATATTAGCTAACTGAATCCAACAACACATCAGAAAGATCATTCACCCAGACCAAGTGGGATTTATCTCTGCTATGCAGAAATGGTTCAACATTCACGAATCTATAAAGGAGACACATCACATTAACAAATTAAAGAATAAAGACCATATAATTGGGATTGGCACTGTGGCACAGCAAGTAAAGCTGCCGCCTGTGGTGCTAGCATCCCATATGGGCACTGGTTTGAGTCCTGGCTTCCCTTCTTCTGATCCAGCTCTCTGCTATGGCCTAGGAAAGCAGAAGAAGATGGCCCAGGTATGCAGGCCTCTGCACCCATGTGGGCATCCCAGAAGAAGCTCCTGGCTCCTGGCTTTGGATTGGCCCCAGCTCCAACCATTGTGGCCATTTGGGCAGTGAACCAGAGAATGGAAGACTTTTATCTCTCTCTGACTGGAACTCTACCTCTAAAGTAAATTAATAAATAAATCTTTTTAAAAAAAGACCATATGATTATCTCAATGGATGCAGAAAAAGCATTTGATCAAATACAATGTTCTTTCATGATAAAAGAAGGAAAAAAAAAAAAACCTTAAGCTAATTGGATTTAGAAGGAGCATTCCTTAACACAATCAAGACAATATATGACAAACCCACAGCCAGCATCATATTGCATAGGGAAAATTGGAAACATTTCCACAAAGACCTAGAACCAGACAAGGGTGTACACTTTCACTATTGCTATTCAATGTAGTTCTAGAAGTTATAGCCAGAGCTATTGGGCAAGAAAAAGAAATAAAAGGGATACAAATTAGAAAGGAGGGAGTAACATTATCTCTGTTTGCAGATGACATGATCATATATATTGGGAAACCAAAAGACTCCACTAAGAGACTTTTGGAACTCATAAGAGAGTTTGGTAAGGTTGAAGTATATAAAGTCAACACACAAAAATCCATTGCCTTTGTATACACAGACAATGCCACGGTTGAAAAAGATTTTATAAGATAAATGCCATTCATAATAGCTATGAAAAATATGTAAATATCTTAGAATAAATCTTACCAAGAATGGAGTTTAAAAATCTCTATAATGAAAATTACAAAACATTAAAGTAGACTTAAGGTGGTGGCTCCAAGATGGTGGAATAAGGAGGAAAAGATAGCTTAATAAAAGTGGAGATAGTGAAGTCTCAGGGATGAGTTAGGGAAAAACTGCAAAGGGAACTCTTCCAGAATTAGAGGGACATGGTGGATCTATGTGGAGAACACAGGCACCCACGACTTGGGAGTCCAGCTGCCAAGAATCTTCTCCTCCACACCAGAGCTGGAAACAGAGGTGAGGTGAAACCGCAGTAGCCTGAGACACTGGCAGAAAAGTAGCAGGAAGAGCCTAGAGGGAACAAGCCTTGAAGCCCCATGGAGGAAAGTACACCAGCCTAACTGGAGGAAAGAAAAAAACAAAAGGGATGGTATGAACACGATTCTCTCTCTCTCCACACACCTTACAAAGGCGTGCGAGACAACAGAGCAGGCGCCATTTTGGACATATGTAATAGCTGTGCCAGCTCAGGGCTGCGCCCACCTTCAACCAAACAGAAAAACTTGACTCTGGTTGGGAGTAATAACAGGAAACTAAGACTTAGTGAATGTGTGGAGCTTATGAACCAGGACTGTGAAAAAAAAAAAATTAAGGGTGTGTGGGAGAACTCACGGTGTGGCTGAGACGTGAGTAGTCTCAATGGGAGATGCCACAAACTCAGTAACCTTGGCTACACAGTGAGAGACATTGCAGGGGAATCTGAGCTTGTACTGAGGACTGTACAGATCCTTTGTTTGGTCCTTGGGACAGAGCAGACAAATATTATACCCACTGGGGCTAGCACTCAGGCACTGATTGCCATCAAGGAGAAGAGCTCAGCTGAGTGCAATTACTTCCCTTCTGAATAAAAAAAAGAGGGAGAGAAGATTTACCATGCCAAACCTGCATGTGTCACCTATGGCACACCCTTAAACCTGAAGAACTGAACAGAGCTCTCTGGTCACACCCACCACAAGCCTCTAGAGATTCGCCAAAAGCAGACAGTCCACTTAATCTAGAGTCATAGTATAGTATAATGAGAAAAGGCACCACAGCGAGAAAAAAAAAAGAAGAAACCGAAGAATATCTTCACAATGCCAAACAACAAACACAAAAACCGAGGAAACAAGGAAGATATCATGATGCTCCCAAATGAACATGACACTCCAATACAAGATTATGAAGATGATGAGATAGAAGAAATGCAATACACAGAATTTTAAAAATTTATGATAAGAACATTTAGAAGATATCAAAAACAAATGCATGAACTACAGAAATCCATATAGGACAGGACAGAAAATATCTCTCATGAAAATGAAATCTTAAGGAGGAATCAAAATGAAATGAAGAAACTAGAACATGAAATTGTGATACTGAAGAGAAACCAAAATGAAATGAAGAATTCAATAGCACAAATGAAAAACACATTTGAGAGCCTTAAAAATAGAATCAGTGAGTAGAAGAGAGAATATCAGTCTTAGAAGACAGAGCACAGGAAAGTATACAGTCAAACCAAAGAAAAGAAGAGGAAATTAGAAAAGAAATCTGAAAAATGTTGTTGGGAATCCACAGGATACTATTAAAAAAACCAATATTCAGGTTCCAGGAGTTCCTGAAGGCATGGAGAGAGAGAAAGGATTAGAAAGTTTTTTAGTGAGATACTAGCAGAAAACTTTCCAGGTTTGGAGGATAGAGACATCCAAGTACAGCAAGCACATAGAACCCCTAATAAACATGACCAAAAGAGATCCACACCATGACACATTGTAATCAAACTCACCACAGTGAAGCAAAAAGAAAACATTCTAAAATGTTCAAGAGAGTAACGTCAGATTACTTTCAGAAGATCTCCAATTAGACTCACAGCAGACTTCTCATCAGAAACCCTACAGGCTAGGAGGGAATGGCAAGAGATAGCCCAAGTACTAAGAGAAAAAAACTGCCAGCCCAGAATATTATATCCTGAAAAGCTGTCATTTGTGAATGAAGGTGAAATAAAGACCTTTCATAGCAAACAGAAATTGAAAGAATTTGTCACCTCTCGTCCAGCCCTGAAAAATATGCTTAAAGATGTGTTACACACAGAAACACAGAAACATGGCCATCACTATGAAAGAAGGTAAAGGAAGAAAATCTCCAAATAAAAGATCACAGGAAGTTCAAAGCATATATTAGAAATATCTTTGGAAAAATGGCAGGGCAAAGTCACTACTTATCAGTAGTCACATTGAATGTAAATGGCCTCAACTCTCCATTGAAAAGACACAGACTGGCTAAATGGATTATAAAACAAAACCCATCTATTTGCTGCTTACAAGAAACACATCTTTCCAACAAAGATGCATGTAGACTAAAAGTGAAAGGTTGGAAAAAGATATTCCACGCCAACAGAAACTAAAAAAGAGCTGACATAACCATCTTAATATCAGAAGAAATAAACTTTAACACAAAAACTGTTAAGAGAGACAAAGAGGGGCACTATATAATGATTAAGGGATCAATTCAACAGGAAGATGTAACTATTATAAATGCATATGCACCTAATTACAGGGCACTGGTTTATTTAAAATATATGTTAAGGAACTTAAAGGGAGACTTAGACTCCAATACAATAGTATTGGGGGACTTCAATACTCCACTCTCAAAAATAGACAGATCAACCAGACAGAAGATCAACAAGGAAATAGCAGATTTAATTGACACTATAGACCAAAATAGATCTAACAGATATCTAGGGAAGTTTTCATCCCACACTTAAAGATACACATTCTTCTCAGCAGTACATAGAACCTACTCTAGGATTCACCACATGCTAGCACATAAAGCAAGTCTCAGCAAATTCAAAAGAATCAAAATCAGATCATGTATCTTCTCAGACCACCATGGAATGAAGCTGGAAATTAGCAACTCAGGAATCCCTAGAGCATACGCAAATACATGAAGACTGAACAACATGCTCCTGAATGAACAATGGGTCATAGAAGAAATCAAAAGAGAAACCAAAAACTTTCTGGAAGTAAATGAGGATAACAACACAACATATCAAAACTTATGGGATACAGCAAAAGCAGTGTTAAGAGGAAAGTTTATAGCAATAGGTGCCTACATCAAGAAATTGGAAAGGCACCAAATAAATGAGTTATCAATTCATCTCAAGGATCTAGAAAATCTGCAGCAAATCAGACCCAAATCTAGTAGCAGAAGAGAAATAATTAAAATTAGAGAAGAAATCAACAGCATTGAATCCAAAAAACATTACAAAAGATCAGCAAAACGAAGAGCTGGTTTTTTGAAAAAATAAACAAAATTGACACCCCATTGGCCCAACCAACTAAAAAAAAGAAAAGACCCAAATCAGTAAAATCAGAGATGAAAAAGGGAATGTAACAACAGACAGTACGGATATAAAAAGAGTCATCAGAAATTACTACAAAGAGATGTATGCCAGCAAACAGGGAAATCTATCAGAAATGGATGGATTCCTGGACACACACAATCTACCCAAATAGAACCATAAAGACATAGAAAACCTAAATAGACCCATAACTGAAACAGAAATTGAAACAGTAATAAAGGCCCTCCCAACAAAGAAAAGCCCAGGACCAGATGGATTCACTGCTGAATTCTACCAGACATTTAAAGAACTAACTCCAATTCTCAAACTATTCAGAACAATAGAAAAAGAGGGAATTCTTGCAAATTCTTTCTATGAAGCCAGCATCACTTAATTTCTAAACCTGAAAAAGATGCAGCAGAGAAAGAGAATTACAGACCAATTTCCCTGATAAACATAGACACAAAAATCCTCAATAAAATTCTGGACAATAGAATGCAACAACACATCAGAAAGATCATCCACCCAGACCAAATGGGATTTATCCCTGGTATGCAGGGATGGTTCAATGTGCGCAAAACAATCAATGTGATACACCACATTAACAGACTGCAGAAGAAAAACCATAGGTTTTTAGGTGTTCATTTATGTTTTGAAAAACAAACTACTGGCCAGCGTTGCGGCTCACTAGGCTAATCCTCCACCTTGCGACGCCGGCACACCGGGTTCTAGTCCCGATCGGGGCTCTGGATTCTGTCCCGGTTGCCCCTCTTCCAGGCCAGCTCTCTGCTGTGGCCAGGGAGTGCAGTGGAGGATGGCCCAAGTGCTTGGGCCCTGCACCCCATGGGAGACCAGGAGAAGCACCTGGCTCCTGCCATCGGATCAGCGCGGCTTGCTGGCCGCGGCAGCCATTGGAGGGTGAACCAACGGCAAAGGAAGACCTTTCTCTCTGTCTCTCTCTCTCTCTCACTGTCCACTCTGCCTGTCAAAAAAAAAAAATGTTCAGGATTACTTGCAATCAGGGAAATGCAAATCAAAACCACAATGAGGTTTCACCTCACCCCGGTTAGAATGGCTTACATACAGAAATCTACCAACAACAGAGGCTGGTTAGGATGTGGGGGAAAAGGGACACTAACCCACTGTTGGTGGGAATGCAAACTGGTTAAGCCACTAGGGAAGTCAGTCTGGAGATTCCTCAGAAACCTGAATATAACCCTACCAGATGACCCAGCCATCCCACTCCTTGGAAGTTACCCAAAGGAAATTAAATTGGCAAATAAAAGAGCTGTCTGCACCTCAATGTTTATTGCAGCTCAATTCACAATAGCTAAGACATGGAATCAGCCTAAATGCCCATCAAAAGTAGACTGGATAAAGAAATTATGGGATATGTACTCTATAGAATACTATACAGCAGTGATAAAAATGAAATCCAGTCATTTGCAACCAAATGGAGGAATCTGGAAAACATCATGCTGAGTGAAATAAGCCAATCCCAAAGGGACAAATATCATATGTTCTTCCTGATTGGTGACAACTAACTGAGCACCTAAAAAGAAACCTGTTGAAGTGAAATGGACATTATGAGAAACAATGACTTGTTCAACCCTTGTCCTGACTGTCAAGGAACAACTTACTACTTTATTCCTTTTAGTATTTTTTTGTTCTACTTAATACCATTGGTTGTACTCTTTAATTAACTCACAATTATTCTTAGGTGTTTAAATTTAACTGAAAAGTGATCCCTGTTCAATATAAGAGTGGGAATAAGAGTGGGAAGAGATGTACAGTTCAGCACATGCTCAATCGGACTTACCCCTAATGGTAGAGTTTGAAATGTTCCAGGGGATTCCAATTCAATCCCATCAAGGTGGCATGTGCCAATGCCATTCCACTAGTCAAAGTGATCAGTTTCAGTTCAGAATTGATCATAATGATAGGTCTAAGAATCAAAGGGTTCCCATAAACAAAACTAGTGTCTGCTAATACTAACTGATAGAATTAAAAAGGAGAGAATGATCCAACATGGGAAGTGAGATACACAGCAGACCCATAGAATGGCAGATGTCCTAAACAGCACTCTGGCCTCAGAATCAGCCCTTAAGGCTTTCGGATCTGTCTAAAAAGCCCATGAGAGTATTTTAGGCATGGAAAGCCAAGACACTCTGGCAAAAAAAAAAAAAAATGACCTAAATGAAAGATCTCTGTGAGAGAGATCCCAGCGGAAAGAACAGCCAACAAAGAAGGAGGCACCTTTCTCTGAAGGGAGGAGAGAACTTCTACTTTTAATATGGCCTTGTCCAAATAAGATTGGGCTTGGCAAACTCAAGAGGCTTCCATAGCCTTGGTAGCTCATGACAAGAGCCTCAGGTGATTACTGATGTCATAAACAAGAGTGTCAATTGTTCAATCAACAACGGGAGTCACTGTGCACTTACTCCCCATGTAGGATCTCTGTCCTTAATTGTGCTGTACTATGTGAATTAACGGTATAACTAGTACTCAAACAGTACTTTATACTTTGTGTTTCTGTGTGGGTGCAAACTGTTGAAATCTTTACTTAATATATACTAAATTGATCTTCTGTATATAAAGATAATTGAAAATGAATCTTGATGTGAATGGGATGGGAGAGGGAGTGGGAGATGGGATGGTTGTGGGTGGGAGGGTGGTTATGGGGGGAAAAAGCTGCTATAATCCAAAAGTTGGACTTTGGAAATTTATATTTATTAAATAATTTTTTTAAAAAATAAATAAAACATTAATGTTAAAAAAAACAGAAAAAGACACAAAAAATGGAATAATCTTCCATGTTCATAGATTAGAAGAATTAATATTAAAATTTCTATACTACTGAAAGCAATTTACAGATTCAATGCAATCTCAATCAAAATACCAATGACATTGTTCTCAGATCCAGAGAAAAAATGCTAAAATTCAAATGGAAACTGATTAGCTAAAGCAATCTTATAAAAACAAAGCTGGAGGCATCACAATACTAGACTTCAAGGCATACTACATGGCAGCCATAATCAAAACAGCCTGGCACTGGCACAAAAATAGACATGTAAACCAATGGAACAGAATAGAAACCCCAGAAATTAGTCCACACATCTACAAATGAATGAGCTAAAATCAGTCCCTAGAGAAAGGACACTGTCATCAACAGATGATGTTGCGAGAGTTGGATCTAAACATGCAGAAGCATGAAACAAGACCTCTACATTACACCTTATACAAAAATCAACACAAACTAGATCAAGGGTATAAATCTATGATTGGATACTAACAAATTACTAGAGGAGAACATTGGGGAAACTCTGGGAGACATTGATATGGGCAAAAGCTTCTTGGGAAACATCCCAGAAGCCCAGGCAATCAAAGCCAAAATAAACAAATGGGATTACATCAAGGTGAGAAGCTTCTGCAGTGCAAAGGAAACACTCAACAAAGTGAAGAGGCCATCAGCACAATGGGAGAAAAGATTTGCATGTTACACACAAAGGACATGAAGAGTTAGTTTTCAAAGGATGAAATATAAATGGCCAGCAAACACATGAAAAAGTGCTCAAGATCACTATCCATCAAGAACATGCAAATAAAAACCACAATGAGGTATCACCTCACCCCAGTTAGAATGGCACTATCCAAAAATCAAAAACAATAAATGCTGGTACGGATGTGGGGATAAAGTAATCTAATCAACTGTTGGTGGTAATGTAAACTAGTGTAACATTTATGGAGGGCAGCATAGAGATTCCTTAGAGATCTGTATACAGATCTACCTGTGACCCGGCTATGCCACTCCTGGGAATTTACCTAAGTCAAATGAAATCAGCATATGGAAGAATTATTTGTACCTCCATGTTTATTGAAGCTCAACTCACAATAGTTAAGATAAGGAATCAACCCAGATGTCCAACTGATGACTGGATAAAACCACAATCAGATATCACCTCACTCCTGTCCGAATGGTTAAAAT
Source organism: Oryctolagus cuniculus (assembly GCF_964237555.1). Taxonomy (NCBI): domain Eukaryota; kingdom Metazoa; phylum Chordata; class Mammalia; order Lagomorpha; family Leporidae; genus Oryctolagus; species Oryctolagus cuniculus. Next base: position 152,576,170 of record NC_091432.1, on the reverse strand, counting down.
CCAAAACACAGAGAATAGCAAATGCTGGTGAGGATGTGTTCTAAGGATAACACTTATACACTGTTGGTTGGAATGTAAATTAGTGCAACCATCGTGGAAAACAAAGTGGAGATTTCTTTAAAAACTAAAAATACACTTGCCATATGATCCAGCGATCCCACTTGTGAGTATATACCCAAAAGATTGAAACACAATGCATGCAGTAGATACCTGCACCACCATGTTTGTAGCAGCACTGCTCACAAGAGCTGAAATTTGGAACCAACCAAGGTATCTATCATCAGATGATTGGATAAAGAAAATGTAGTATATATTCACAATGGAATATTATTCAGCTAAAAAAATAGTATGAAATTCTACCATTTGCAGCAAAATGGACACAGCTGTTGAGTGAAAAAAGCCAAACCCAGAAAAATAAATACCATATCTTCTTCCTTATAAGTGGGAGCTAAGGTTTAAAAAAACAAAGAAAAGGGGCCGGTACTGTGGCATAGCAGGGAAAGCTGCTGCCTGCAGTGCCAGCATACCATCTGGGCACTGGTTTGAGTGTCAGCTGCTCCACTTCCAATCCAGTTCCCTGCTAATGCATGTGGGAAAGCAGTAGAGGATAGTCCAAGTCCTTGTGCCCGTACACCAATGTGGGAGAATCAGAGGAAGCTCCTGGCTCCTGGCTTCAAGCCTGGCCCAACCCTATCAGTTGTGGCCATTTGGAAAGTGCACCAATGGTTAGAGGAGTTCTCTCTGTCTCTCACTCTCTCTATGTAACTCTGCCTTTCAAATAAATACAATAAATCTTTAAAAAACAAAATAAACAAAAAGAAATCTCTGTGTCTATCAGTATTGCTCCAAATAGTTTTGTAAAACTTTGTTTTATATCTTTGTCAAACCAATGGTTAAGAATATTACACTACTACAGTTTTAATGACCTATGGTTACTTTATAATTTACTATATATGCATGAAATTTTTCCATTTCCATTGTTATTTTTCCATTCAATTTTTATTTATAGCCATTGTCTATATTTCCATTAAACTAGGGTATTTTTGCTTTTTACTTGTTACACTTCTTATTTGGTGAAGTATTAAGCCTTTTTACTGTAATGTAAATTTAAAATGTTTCCTCAAAAACTAAAAACGAAGGGAGAAGAAAGGAGGGGGGGAGGCTGAGAGCAAGGAGGAAGAATATCGTATCTACAAATCACATAGAATCTGTTTTTAAAAACTAATTTTAAAATAAAAAAGAAGGATGTGAAAAAATACCATAAGGAGAAAGAAAAAGAAAAAATCTTATCTTTCTGACATCTTTTCTTTGTGTGTGTGTGTGTGTGTGTACACATTTAGTTTTATTGTAACACAGCAACTTGTACACTTTTAATGTTTAAAACGTAGATCATCTTTCTCTTCCAGTGAAACACAAAGAAAATTTAAAAATAAGCAGGAACAAAATTACAATAGAGAATGTCAATTCCAAGTAAGATCTTCCAGGTTCTGCTGATTCTCCCATGGAGTGGCAGGGCTCAAGCCATCCCTGGGAGAGAATTTTATTTTTAGAAGTGTCATCTTAAACTGCAAGGATGTCCTTTAGGCATCACAATCAGACACGCCAGAGAAGCCGTGTTGTCAAACTGCCCGCTTCACCCACCCACACACTTCAAACCCACCCCTGGGTGACTTCCTATAGCCCCATTTTCTTCTCCTTTTTTTTTCTAACCAAGAGAAAGTAGACAGATCCGTGGTAAATGCTAACTGTCCATATTCACACAGAGGCACACCATGATCTCTGAGCCCAATCTACAGAGGAAGGAGGGAAATAGCTAGAATTCTGAGCTCTGCTGCCCAGGGCCCGGCCCCCTCCAGCTCCCGCAGAGCCAAGGGAGCAGCAGGCTTTCTTTTTCCCACAGAGCACGGTGGTGTTGATTCCTTACAGTTTTTGTGGAGACAGAAGAGATTCCTTCAAACTGTTATTCTGCTTAAGGTCTTTGCCCCCACAATAAGGTGAGAACCATTATGTAGAGAAAAGAGGCCTCAGAAACAGGGAGACTGAGCACAAGAGGGAAAAAATAAAAATAAGAAGAAGGCAACTTACTCCCAGGGGCTGGAGAACATTTTCAAACAGTTGGAATCCATCAGTGTTTTCTGTCAGTCATCTTCTCCTTCATCCTCCTCTCCTTTCCCATCATCATCATCTCCATCTTCTTCTCCTTCACCTTTATTCTGTTCTTCATCAATGTCTTCCCATCCTTCCTCTTCTTCATCATCCACATCTGGAACCAGCCACCCACAAGTACCTGCACTGCTCAGGGAGGAGGGTGAAGAGGTGCTGTACTATCTGACCAGAGTGGAAAGGACAGAATCTGAAGATGTTAAATCTGATTACAAGCTGGCGCTATGGCTCACTAGGCTAATCCTCCGCCTAGCGGCGCTGGCACACCGGGTTCTAGTCCCGGTCGGGGCGCCGGATTCTGTCCCGGTTGCCCCTCTTCCAGGCCAGCTCTCTGCTGTGGCCAGGGAGTGCAGTGGAGGATGGCCCAAGTGCTTGGGCCCTGCACCCCATGGGAGACCAGGATAAGTACCTGGCTCCTGCCATCAGATCAGCACGGTGTGCCGGCCGTGGCGCGCCAGCCGCGGCAGCCATTGGAGGGTGAACCAACGGCAAAGAAAGACCTTTCTCTCTCTGTCTCTCTCTCTCACTGTCCACTCTGCCTGTCAAAAAAAAAAAAAAAAAAAAAAAAAAAAAAAAAAAAACCAAAGGCATTAAAAAAATCCAATTACAGAACAGATGAACAGATTTGTATTTTGATGGAAATCCTTACTTCAAAAATGAAGTTCTCTCCAGAGACTTTCAGCTGAATGAGAGTGGTGATCCATCTTCAAAGCCCACTAAATCTAAATGGAAACCTGGAAAGGATCTGACGAAATGTTCAAGTCAAACCCAGAACATAGCCAGCAGGAAGAGGCAGCATGAGGAGCCAGTGAGCTTCTGGACCTGGTTTCCTGACCTTTCTCATGCAGGTACGGATGAGTGAGGAGAGGTCACCCAAGATTATATTTGGCTGAATTCTTTCTGACATCTTCTCATCTGGGTTCCTCCAAACACCTGACCAACAGTCTTTCTACCCCACTTCCCTGCTGGATCTTAGTGACGGTGAACTACACCTTTAACCCGTGCCCTTGGTGCAATTAGGAATCACTGCATGCAGTCCCCGGCTTTTGCAGTCACCAGATCAGCTGTGTCGTGCAGATTTAATGTTTGCAGGGGAGGTGGGTCCCGGGGTTGCCCTTTGCTATGTCAGATGTGGCTGCTCAGGCATGTTCATTGCTTTTTTAGGCTAGCACCAATTTATTTAATAAATGTAAATTTACAAAGTGCAACTTTTGCATTGTTGTGGCTTTTTCCCCCATAACCTCCCTCCCACCCGCAACCATCCCATCTCCCACTCCTTCTACCATCCCACTCTTCATCAAGATTCATTTTCAATTATCTTTATATACAGAAGATCAATTTAGTATTTACTAAGCAAAGATTTCAACAGACTGCACCCACACAACCACACAAGATATAGAGTACTGTTCGACTAGTAGTTTTACCATTAATTCTCATAGTAAAACACATTAAGGACAGAGATCCTACGTGAGGAGTAAGTGCACAGTGACTCCCATTGTTGATTTAACAATTGACACTCTTATTTATGACGTCAGCAATCACCCGAGGCTCTTGCCATGAGCTGTCAAGGCTATGGAAGCCCCTTGAGTTCACCAACTCTGAACTTGTTTAGTCAAGGCCGTATCACAGTGGAGGTTCCTTCCTCCCTTCAGAGAAAGGTGCCTCCTTCTTTGATGGCCCGTTCTTTCTGCTGGGATCTTGTTCACTGAAATCTTTCATTCAGGTTGTTTTTGCCAGAGTGTCTTGGCTTTCCATGCCTGCGAGACACTCATGGGCCTTCTAGCCAGATCCGAATGCCCCAAGGGTTGATTCTGAGGCCAGAGGGCTAACACCACTTCTAACGAAGCCACCAGCATTTATGATCTGAACCAAACAGCAGCTCTGTTGCTGATCTTCCTGCTTCCACTGCTGACCCTCTGAAATCCACCAATCGTGGGACAGGAGAGGCAGAAGATTTTAAAATCCCAAAATATAGCCCATAATTCCTGTGTTAGTCACATGTTAACTACCTTTTTTTTTTTTACTTTTTAAGAGATGTATTCATTTATTTGAGAGGCAGAGTCACAGAGAGGCAGAGAGAGGCAGAAAGAGAGAGAGAGAGAGAGAGAGAGAGAGAGAGAGAGAGAGATCTTCCATCCACTGCTTCACTGCCCAAATGATTGCAATGGGCAGATCTTTGCCAGCCTGAAGCTGGGAGCCAGGAGCTTCTTCTGGGTAGCATGGGCCCAAGCCACTTGGGCTATCTTCTGCTGCTTTCCCAGGCCTTAGCAGGGAGCTGGGTCAGAAGTGGAGCAGCCAAGACATGAATCAGCTCCCATATGAGATGCCAGCGCCGCAGGTGGCGGCTTTACCTGCTGCACTACAGCGCCAGCCCCACATTTTCACTACTCTAACTAAACACCCAAGGGAGCTTCCTGGGAAGAGAAAGCTTTATTTCAGCCTACAGTTTGCAGGCTACAGCTCAAATTCAGGTGGTCCCATTCGTCTGGCATCTGTGGAGGCTGGGAATGGCAGAGTGGGTGCAAAGGAACAGTCATACGGTGAGCCAGGAAGCAGAGAGAGTAGCTAGGCTGAACAGAGCTTAACGAACCATCTTCCCTTGAGAACTACCTTCTGAGGGCAAGCCCCAGGGGCGTTAAGACCTCCTCCTGGGGGCCGGAGCCATGGTGTACTAGGTTAATCCTCCACCTGCAGCACAGGCATCACATATGGGCGCCAGTTCTAGTCCCGGTTGCTCCTCTTCCAGTCCAGCTCTCTGCTGTGGCCTGGGATAACAGTAGAGGCTGGCCCAAGTGCTTGGGGCCTTGTACCCGCATGGGAGACTAGGAAGAAGCACCTGGCTCCTGGCTTTGGATTGGTGCAGCTCCAGCTGTTGCGGGCATTTGGGGAGTGAACCCACAGAAGGAAGACCTTTCTCTCTGTGTCTCTCTCTCACTGTCTACAACTATACCTGTCAAATAATAAATAAAATCTTAAAAAAAAAAAGGCCTCTCCCTGGGCCTAGCACCTACTCACTGTAATTACATGATGTCTCCACCCTTAATCCACCAACTCTTAACATAAGACTTCAGAGTTTAAACAAGTTCTGTCCAATCCATAGCAACACTCCAGATTACAATGTCCCTGTGGACTGCCATCAGAGAACACAATCCAATCTCCTTGTTCACCATGATGCCTACACCAGCAGGCCGTCACCTACCTCTCTGACTTCACAAATTGCTTACTTCCCCAACATTCTCCTAGTTGTTCAAATATACTCCCATCACACTTGCAGTGTTTTTCTTTGAACACACCTCAGGGACTTTGCACTCTCTCCTTGGCTGCTTGAAGTATACCTCCATAACATCTTGAAATGTTAGTTTTTCACTTGTCACCAGGGTCTCAACATAAATGTGGCTTACTAACTGCTTCTCTGACTACATGGCCTGAAGTAACCATGTCTCCCTGCCTTCACCCACTTAATGTTATTATCACTCTTGTATTTTCATTGCAGCATTTGCTACTACCTTAGTTCTCTTGTTTTCTTCCTGCTTTGTTTACCTGTGGTGGAATGAGAAGGCTATGCCAAGATGGCCGCTGGCAAGCAAGTGTTTCTCAGGAATGGCTTCGAAACCCACCTGGCAATGGAGCCTGCCTGGCATCAGGCTGTGATTTGTTAGGGCATAAACTGCCCCTTGACCGGATTGGTTGCCTTGGCTATATAAGCTGCTGTACCAACTGAAATAAACGAGTCTGTGGGCTGCTCACCTCAGACCTGCTTTCACCCAACTCCCAGTGTCTGTGTGGTGACTCTGCACCTCTTGCCCCCACTGCGGTCCTCCTCTCAGAACAAATCCACAGCAACAGTTTACCAACTCCAGAAAAAGAAGAGATGCTATCTAGTCTGCACTGTATCCCTTGGGCCATATCACCTTAAAATGGAACCAACAGACTTTGTCCAGATCCCATTCTCAACAAGAAAGTTAAGTCTTGGAAAAATTGGTAATATGGGATTCATTATTTCTATACTCTATTATGTAATAGCAAGAAAAATAAAATGCCCCTGGGGATTCTTGATGTGTGGAGAGAAGACCCTGCCTGTGTCTGCCAGGTTGTATTGATTGCCTGTGTCAGAGACTGCACATGAAGTCACTGGAGTTAAAAATTGAATGTATTGCCTCTTGGGACTGAGAAGTTTAGGGATGGTCTTAGTTTAAAGCTTTCTCAGGTCCAAGTGCTCAAGTGATATTATGAGGAGTTATCTGATATGCAAAAAATATTTTTTGAATAAATAAGTAGTATCTCTCACACTGGATTACTGTGAAGATCAGAATACAGAGTTTTCTAAAGTCTTTAGCTCCTTATTTGCAGCCAATAAATACTCAGTAGGAGTCGACAGTATTATTTGTTATTTCTCTTATCATCATCATTACCAACAACTTCACTTTCAACCAGACACAAGACCACTGTTTCACTGTGGGAGAAGGATGAGTTCCCACTCTACATGGTCATTTGGAATAATTCCAACCATCTGGGAGTACAACAGATGGGAATCATGTTCTGAAGCGTCCCAGTAGGGGTACAGAGTTGAACTAACATCTTACATAGCTTATCTGGCCCCAGTAGGAATTCAGCCATTGAATTCTATTGAAAATAAACGTTGGTTTTAAATATGAACCAGCTATTCAGCTTTTAAAGATCATCATGAATGAAGAAACAAACATCAGAGTATAATCCAAGTTCTCCTCTCCTAAAAACATTCTGCATTTTCCTTCATGATTTTAGAATCTGTAAACTTGGTAAACACCAGCTGGAAATGTACCCCCACTGAGTAAACATATAGTTGTCATCTATCTTCATAAGTGTTTGAATCACTCCTTGATGGTTTGTTAAACACAGGGAAGTCTACTCACTCTCTTGTTAAAATCACTGTGTCAGTGTCTAAGTCCAAGCCTTTATAGGATAGTAAATTGCATTTCCTGTCTCATGGATGTCATAAGGAAGCCATCTCTCTCCATCTCTTGTTTGAAATTTGGTCCAAGCTCTCTTCTCAGATAGGTCTCTTCCTGTGTAGTTGCAAGATGACTTCCAGAAAGTCCACATCCGTTTGCATCTACTGGCACCTCAGTAGGAAGAGAACTCCCCATCACAATACACCAGAAAAACTCCAAGATTGACTCTGATTAACTGAGCTTGAGTTAATTGCCCTTCTCAGAACTGATTGATTATGGTCACAGGAAAAGAATACCCTGGATGACCAAGCCAGGATCATCTAGCCACACTTCATGGATGAAATTAATTTTAGTCATATATTTTATCCAACCCACTATGTTAAAAATAGTATCATTTGTTCACTATTAAAATTACTAATGAATTTTTAAATTCATATTAAACTTTAAATTCCAGTGTGGATTTTATTTATACTGGCAGCTGTCTTAGAGCCACTTCGTGTTTGACAGTCTCTGTGGCTGGTGGCCATCCTATTGGCCCAGGCAATTCTAGAGATTCATCATCGAGAATAAGGATAGGATAGGATAGGATAGGATAGGATAGGATAGGACAGGATAGTGGGAAAAGCAACTTGAAACAAGTAGAGGAAGGAAGTCTAACTCACTATGGCTCTGGGACCCATTAGAGGAGAACCAGAACGTTGATGCTTATCCCCTTATAGAGAAGTAGGTAAAGGAGCAGTAAAGGCCTTGAGCCAAGGACACGGTAGGGTATAGCAGGCTTAACCACAATACAGGTTGAGCACCACAATCTGAAGATGCAAATTGCTCCAAATTATGAGTGTGTTTGAGCACCACTGACACGATATCACTAGTGGAAAATTCCACACATGACCTCATATGATGGATCTCAGTCAGAATACAGAAGACTAAAAAGTGTATATATTATTATCTTCAGACTGGGTATGTAAAGTATTTAAGAAATATAAATGAATTTAGGGTTTAAAAGTGGATCTCACCCCCAACATATCTTACTATGTATTGGAAAATACTTCAAAATCTGAAAAAAATTTGAAACCCAAAACACTTCTGGTCCTAAGCATTTCAGATAAGGAGTATTCAGTTAGTAGTTAGGAAAAAGGGAAAGGAATTTGGTCATTTCAGCAGGTGCCATAGAGAAGATATGCTATGGCTCAAGATCAGGTGGAAAGACACTGTGTGGATTCCAGCATGGGCCGACCACAACATCAAATGAGACCTCACCTTGCTCACCACCCTCATCCTTCCTTTGAAAACTCAGGGAAAAGGAAAGAGATGAAAGACCATGAATTGACCCCCTCCTCCCACACACACACACAAAAATCTAAATTGATTCAGTTTACCTTGCATTCACTTATTTGTGGAGGGAGTCTCAAGAAATGAATTCAGTTTGGACATAAGAATATAATTACACATATGACTACTGTACATCTGAGGTTATTAGTCTGAAGTTATATCTAAAATAAAGTTTCAAGAACCCTGCCTGCTCAGCAAATACAGCCACAGTCCTTTCTCCTGTGGGCAGGAAATCTGGCAGTGGGTCTCAACCACATCCAGGGAATATTTGCTATTATCTGGACACATTTTTGGTTGTCACAACTAGGAAGGAGAATGCTACTGCATGTGGTAGAGGCCAAGGTTGCTGCCAAACATCCTTGCAACAGAGCAGAGCTGAAGTGGAGTAACTCTGAACTAAGGCACCCTAACATTCCTGAGAAGAGTGTAGAGAAGGCAAAAGCCAACGTGGTCTCAAGCCTGCATATTGATTTCTATCACCTGCAAGCAAAAGAATCCTAGCTGACCCACGAGCAATGAAGAGATAGCTGCTAGACAGTCGCTGGGAATAACTGAATACCTTTCATGATAATCTCACAGTGCCCTGACACTTCTTTAATAACTTCCTGTAAGTAGGACTAATGGTAAACGGCCATGAGAGTCTTACTACTCAGTCACAAGAATAAGCTGAACATGGACCAGGAGGTAATTATAGTCAGTAAGAATGAGAAAACGGGCTTCTGAGCGTTGGCATAGGGGCTGTATTTTGGTTTGATTTTCTGCCAAACCTTCTGTGCCAGATGATCTTGACTGTGTCTTCAGTTACTATTTGAGTATCTGTGGATAGATAGGCTTTCAAAACAATTCATGAGTTAGCAAACTATTGAGGTGCAACAAATTTGCAAAAAATCTTTGGGTATGTAGAGGAATCTTTATGTTGCACTCCTCCTGAACCAGATCTTACTTCAAGTTGCCCCTTTTTAATATGGGGTCAATTGATTGACCAAGAGTCCGCTTGTCTCAAAGATCTGTTTCTGTATCAAGATCATTTAGTTGAATCTGACGAAATGGTTGACCATTACAGTGACTGCTGGGTAGAATTTGGAGAACAAAGAGACCCTGGTAAATGATTAAGTAACCAAACTAATAAATTTGTCAGTGTTTTCTCTTTGTGTTTGGGGGATTATTTTAAGAAGTGACATGATTTCCCTCTGGCCATTGTCTTTGTTTTCTTTGGTTCTTTGTTCACTATGTGTGCCATGCACTGCCTGGGACCCTGAAGTCATCCTGTGCCTTCAAAAGAACAGGCTCCAAATTACCTGCTTGCTAGTGCAAACCATCTGACAGGTTCCTTGATCCCGTCACACATAAATGGAACTGACCTGGCCAGGCACAGGCTCTTCTTCAGTAGCAGCAGGCCAGAGCAGATCCACGCCTGATTTCAAACCCCACGTGGATTTCAAGGCTGTTTTCTACACCATCCTGACAAATGCTGTCAGTCATTCCATACCCTCTACCTTTCTTTTATAAGTGCTTATTGGAGTCTATAGCTAGGGCCATAGAAATGACTTGGACCCGATTTCTTTGCTGATAAAACTTCTAGTCCTCTCAGAGAGACAGCCCTACTGATTCAGTTAGGGACAACTCTCAGATGTCCCACAGGCTCTGGAATCAAGGGGAAGAGACAATCTTTGGGATACAGAATATGTTCTCAAATTATTTTCTTAATAAGTATGCTAACGTGTGATCCTTGTCCTTGGAAATAACTATTGCTCAAAATACTTCTAAATAAAAGAAAAATCGAGTCAGCGCCACGGCTCAATAGGCTAACCCTCCGCCTTGAGGCGCCCGCACACCAGGTTCTAGTCCTGGTCGGGGTGCCGGATTCTGTCCCGGTTGCCCCTCTTCCAGGCCAGCTCTCTGCTGTGGCCAGGGAGTGCAGTGGAGGATGGCCCAAGTCCTTGGGCCCTGCACCCGCGTGGGAGACCAGGAGAAGCATCTGGCTCCTGGCTTCGGATCAGCGTGGTGCGCCAGCCGCAGCAGCCATTAGGGGGTGAACCAACGGCAAAGGAAGACCTTTCTCTCTGTCTCTCTCTCACACTGTCCACTCTGCCTGTCAATAAATAAATAAAAAATAAAATCAACTCCTCAGCTTTATGTATTACAACTCTAACACAAGTATAATTAAACTTACCCCTACTTATTCTGAAAAATTTTCATACATACAGAATCTATCAATCTCATTGCCTAGACTCACTGTTAACTTTTTTCCCTATATTTGCTGTACATTCTCTTATACTGTCCCCAAATATATATTTCCTGAATTATTTGAAAGTAAATGACAGACATTTTGGCTCTTGCTTCCTAAATAATTCAAACCATATTGACTAAAATAGATTCTCTTAGAAAAATCCGACATGATTATTATCCCTAAGACATTTTAAATTACATAATAGAATTTAATGTGTACTTCACATTCAGATTTCTGAGTTGTCTCAAAAATGTCTTTCACAGCTGTTTATTTTTAAGATCCTTGATATAGGGGCCAGCACTGCGGCATAGAGGGTAAAGCTGCTGCCTGCAGTACCGGCATCCCCTATGGGCGCCAGTTCGAGTCCCAGCGGCTCCACTTCTGCCCCAGCTCTCTGCTATGGCCTGGGGAAGCAGTAGAAGATGGCTCAAGTCCTTGGGCCCCTGCACCAGCATGGGAGACCTGGAGGAAGCTCCTGGCTCCTGGTTTCAGATCAGCGCAACTCTGGCTGTTGTGGCCAGCTGGGGAGTGAAACAGAGGATGGAAGACCTCTCTCTCTCTCTCTTTCTGCCTCTCCTTTGCTCTGTGTGTAACTCTGACTTTCAAATGAATAAACAAATCTTTTGAAAAATACTTGATATAATCAAGGTTTAGGTTTTCTTCTTAAGTCTTTTTGATCTAGAACAGTGTTCCCACCTTCTGTTGCTTACCATCCCATGATTTTTAACAAGTCCAGGCCATTTGTACAATATCCCACAATTTCTATTTATTTGGTAATTCTTTTATGATTTGATTCCAGTTAAAGATATTTGCAAGAGCACTGTAGGTCATTTATGTTGCTCTTAGTTCATCCTATTAGTGGGCATGTAGTAAGTATGATTTAATTTTTAAATTAAATTATACTTTGAATCAAAAACAACAAATCAGTTGATTTTCAGTGATAAGACCCAATGACATAAGGCCTGACTGCAGTGTGGTAAGCATACATTCTTGGAAATATAGAACTGTAGACGCCTCCCCAGATTGGTTGAACCAAAATCTACATTCTTCACAAGATTTGCAGGGATTCGTGGGCACATTAAAGTTGGAGAACAACCTACTTAAAACACTAACCCGGCACTAGGTTTTTCCAATCAAAAGGTAATTTGTGGCATATACACATTTGGGACACAATATCCACCTCCTCTTCTTCCTAAGAGGCCCCTAATTTGTACCTCACTACAAAGCTACATTTTCAATCTCTCTTGAAGTGAGAAATTGCCATGTAACATAATTCTGGCTAATAAGATGGACATGAAGGTCACTGATGGAAAAGTCTAGAAAAACGCACAGATGGATCTGGTTTAAACCTTTTACTTTTCTGCTTCTTTCCTGCTGGTGCATGGATACAGAGCAGGAGGTATAGGAGCTGTTTGTGACCCGTGCACATCAAACCACATCTGAGAGCCACTGCTGGAAGCAGCCCCAAAGAGCCCCAGCGCACCTACTCGGGGACCTTGTTTATGCAGTTTGAGTTTCCTGTTACACATCAAATCCAACCCCAAACCAATGCACCATTCAAAAGATTTCTGGCAGAGATTGTAGGCAACCACTGATAGGGAGCCCAACATATGAAGGGAAGCAAATTATTTCTCTCTTGCTGTGTTTTGTTTTGCTTTTTTGCCTCATTCAAAATTTTGTCCATTAAGAGCCACTGAAATGTAAAATGTATTCCTATCCCATTTGTGAACAGGGACAACTGGGCCTCTTCCAGAGAGCTGTCACGAGGGAGACAGATTCCTGCTGCAAGAGCAATTTAATTTAAATTCTCGCACCACAGAGAGAGAATAGCACATACTCTTAGCTGCCTACGCAAGACTATCTCCTATTAACAAAAGGCAAACAAAGGCTCACCCTATAGTTGCAACTGTTTTTCTTTCTCTTATGACAGCAATTCCATTCTCCTTCAGTGGCCCACTTTGTTAATTTATTCAGAATTCACCAAAAAAAATCAAACTGTGTGTACATATATGTGTGTGCATGTGTATGTTATGGAAGTATCTTTCCAAACTTGTTATGCATCTCGCATGACAGTATTTAAGGTTTCTGTTCCTATTCAAGGCCAACCTTCACATAGAATATTAATCCCCAGTACTTAACTTCTCAGGTAGGTATAATTAATTTCTGCTTAGGTGTAATACATTTAATAAGGAATTTAATTAGTTCTCATTCATTTTTGAAGATCCTCCCCCATCTTAAACTGCTTTGGAAAGTGCCTTGTATTCAGTAGGAGATTTATATATGTATATTTGTTGAATGAACGTATCTGTTAAACATTTATTAAGCACTGTATTTCCAAGGACTGCACCTGGCCCCAGGGGTTGGCAAACATTTTCTGTAAAGAGCCTTCTAGTAAACATTTAAGCTTTCTGTGTCAAGAGGCAAAATGGAGTACATTATGTAGGCACTTACAAAACCATTTAAAATGTAACCATTTAAAAATGTGAAAACAACTCTTATTTCAAAAGCATACACAAAAACTAATTCAAAATGAGTCAAAGACTTAAAAATGGGCTAAAACTATAAAGCTCTTAGAAACAAACATGGGCGTGAACATTCATGGCCTTGGGTTAGGCAACGCTCTCTTATCTAGGACACCAAAGCAAACAGATAAATGGTAGGTCATCAAAACTGAAGGCTTATGTGCACCAGAGGACACTGTTAGGGAACTGGCCTAGCAGGAAGACACCGGATAAGATGCCCACACGCCAACTTAGTATGCCTGAGCTGGAGCGCTGGCCCTATTTCTGATTCCAGCTTCCTGTTGATGCAGACTCTGGGTGGCAACAAATGATGGCTAAAGTGGTTGGGTGCTCGTCACCTATTTGAGAGACCAGGATAGAGTTCCCAGCCCCTGGCTTCAGGCTGAGTCAGGCCCACTGCAGGCATTTGAGAAGTGAGCCAGTAGAGTGTTCTCTCTCTCTCTCTCTCTCTCTCTCTCTCTCTCTCTCTCTCTCAAAAACACTATTACAAACCTACGGAATAAGAGAAAATATTTGTAAATCATATATCAAATAAGTGTGTACTATCCAGAATCCATAAAGAATGCCTGAAAACCATCAATGAAGAGACAACTAGCACAATTAAAGTTTTAAAATGATTGACAGAGTAGAATAGACATTTCTGTAAAGAGGATATATGCTGGAGCTGGGGCTGTGGCGTAGTAGGCTAGGCTTCTGCCTGTGGCAACAGCATCCCATATGGGCGCCGGCTTATGTCCTGGCTGCTGCTCTTCCAGTTCAGGTCTCTGCTATAGCCTGGGAAGGCAGTGGAGGATAGCCCAACTGCTTGGGCCCCTGCACCTGTGTGGGAAACCCAGCAGAAGATCCTGACTCCTGGCTTTGGATCAGCACAGCTCTGGCCGTTGTGACCATTTAAGGAGTGAACCAGCCAATGGAAGACCTCTCTCTCTGGCTCTCCCTCTCTCTGTCTGTAACTCTACCTCTCAAATAAATAAATAAAATCTTAAAAAAAAAAGAGAGAGAATATATACAAATGGCCAATTAGCACAGGCAAAGGGGCTCAGCGTCATTAGTGATTAGGGAAATGCCAATCAAAATCACATGAAATAGCACTTCACACCTACTAAAATGGCTACAATAAAAATAAGGAAAAATAGCAAATGTTGCTAAGATTGTAAGGAAACTAGAACCTTCAAACATTGCTGGTGGGAATGTAAAATAGTGCAACTATTATGGAAAAGTTTGGCACTTCCTCAAAATGTTAAACACAGAATTGTCACATGACCCAGCAATGCCATTCCTATGAATATACTTAAAAGAACTGATAACAGGAACTCAAACAGACACTTGTACCCCAACGTGCAATTTCAGCCTTACACACATTTCCAAAAGGTGGAATTAACCCTACTGACCATCAGCAGATGAACAAACAAAATGTGTTCTATCCGCACAATGCAATACAATGCAGTCATTAAACAAATGAAGTTCTGCTGTATGTTATGGTTAACTTTGGGTGTCACCTTGACCAGATTAAAGGATTCTCAGGTAGGTGGCAATGCATTATTTCTGGTTATGTCTGCAAATGTGTTTCTGAAAGAGATTGGCATTTGCATCAGCAGACTGGGTCAGGAAGGTCAGCCTTCAGTGTGGATCGGTCAGCTGAAGGCCTGCACAAAGCAGAAAGGCAGAGGAAAGGAAAGCTCACACTGTTTCTGGATGTCCCTCTCCTCCCATCTGTGAACGTCAGCGCTCTTGCTCCTGGGGCCGTTGACTCCTGGGCTTGTATTGGCAGCCTCTGTGACTCTGAGGTCTTTAGCCTCCGACTGAGAACTGAGCTCTGCTGAGGGTTTCTGTGCTTCTCCAGCTGCAGATGCTTATGGTGAGATCGCCCAGCCTCCCTGACGACACGAGCCAATTTCTCCCATAAATGCCTTCATCTGTAGGCACGTGTCTCCTACCGGCTCTGTTTATCTGGAGAACATTGATTCCTATGGGCTGCATCACAGATGAACCTCGACAATATTCTAGATAAAATAAGCCAGGCGTGGAGGACAAATATTGTACAATTTCACCCACATGTAATAGAATAGGAAAATTCATAGAGACTATGGGAATGCAGGTTATTGTTTAATGGATACACAGTTTCTGTTTAAGGTGATGGAAAAGTTGTTTACACATTTATTTATTTATCTTGAAAGTTGGAGCTACAAAGAAAGAGAGAGAGAATCATCCATCTGCTGGTTTGTTCACTAGATGGCCTCTACAGCCAGGCATGGGCAAGGCCAAAGCCAGGAACCAGGAGCTTCATCCAGGTCTCCCATGTGGGTGCAGAAGCCCAAACACTTGGATTGTCCTCTGCTGTTTTCCCAGGCCACTAGCAGGAAGCTGGATAGGAAGTGGGCAACCAGGACATGAATAGGCACTCATATGGGCAGTCAGTTTCACCTGCTGTGTCACAATGTCAGCCCCCGAAATGTTTTGCAAATAGGTGGAGCTATTGGATGCATGATGCTGAGAGTGTAATTAATTCCACAAAATTGTACAATGAAAAATGGCTAAAATGGCAAAGCTTATGTTGCATACGCATTATAATAAAAGCACTTATGAAAAAACAAAGGTTGACTCAATAAAACTTTAGATTTTCTCAGTAATATGGTGTAGGTGTCTTTCTATCTTAAATATAGAGTAACAGTCATTTTTAACATTGTGTATTAGTCCACTCTATAACTACACCATAATTGTAAACATCAATTCCTGGTTGTTCCCAAAGTAAACACAGAAAGTAAGACAAGTACAAATAGTTTTATATAGGTGACTGACAGTGTCTCCTTGGCCTATTTCTAGAAGTGAAATTGTTAAGTGAGATGGTATATTTCTCTAAAACTGTGACAGGATGTTGCCAGAGTACCCTCCAGAAACGTTAACCCAATTCACCCGCCTTGTGCCAGGCATGATCTTTCTCACCCTGATCACCTGTCTTGGGCATCATCAGACTTTTTTTTTTTTTTTTTTTTTTTGACAGGCAGAGTGGACAGGGAGAGAGAGAGACAGAGAGAAAGGTCTTCCTTTTGCCGTTGGTTCACCCTCCAATGGCTGCCGCGGCCGGCATGCTGCGGCCGGCGCACCGCGCTGATCCGAAGGCAGGAGCCAGGTACTTCTCCTGGTCTCCCATGGGGTGCAGGGCCCAAGTACTTGAGCCATCCTCCACTGCACTCCCTGGCCACAGCAGAGAGCTGGCCTGGATAAAGGGCAACCGGGACAGAATCCGGTGCCCTGACCGGGACTAGAACCCGGGGTGCCGGCGCCGCTAGATGGAGGATTAGCCTAGTGAGCCACGGCGCCGGCATCATCAGACTTTTTAATCTTTTCCAATCCATGTGGTAGAGAGCAATATTTCCTTTTTTAAAATTTTTCATTATTGATTATGTGTGATGCTGTACATATTTCCATTTTTAAAAAATTATTTATTTATTTGAGATGTAGAATTACAGAGAGAAGTAGGGGCAGAGAGAGAGAGAGAGAGAGAGAGGTTTTCCATCCGTTGGTTCACTCCCCAAATGGCCACATCGGTCAGGGCTGGGCCAGGTGAAAGTCAAGAGAACAGAACTCCATCCAGATCTCCCACTTGGGAGGCAGAGGCCCAAGTACTTGGGCCGTCTTTTGCTGCTTCCCAGGGGCATTAGCAGGGAGCTGGCTTGGAAGTGGAGCAACCAGGATTTGAACTGGTGCTCATATGGGATGCAGGCGTCACAGGCAGTGGCTTAACTCAATGAGCCACAACACAGGCTTCCTCTGTGTTTTTTTAGGACATGTACACTTCTACACTAGTGAACTGACATCAGCAGGTTGATGGGATTTGAGACGCCCAGAATCCATGTTCAGCCTTCTTTGGATGATGAGGCTGTGCATTTTTTATAAAAGGTTTTATTCACTTATTTGACAGATAGAGTTACAGACAGAGAGAGGGAGAGACAGAGAGAAAGGTCTTCTATCCTCTGGTTCACTGCCCAAATGGCCGCAACAGTGAGATGGGCCG
The DNA here is from genome assembly GCF_964237555.1 of Oryctolagus cuniculus. NCBI lineage: Eukaryota > Metazoa > Chordata > Mammalia > Lagomorpha > Leporidae > Oryctolagus > Oryctolagus cuniculus. The sequence goes on along the minus strand of NC_091432.1, from coordinate 152,558,977 downwards.
ATTTGATGCCAGGAGCCAGGATCTTCTTCCGAGTTTCCCACATGGGTGCAGGGGCCCAAGGACTTGGGCCAGCTTCTACAGCTTTCCCACGCCATTGCAGAGAGCTGGATAGGAAGAGGAGCAGCTGGGACACAAACCATCACCCACATGGGATGCCAGTGCCACAGGTGAAGACTTAACCCACTATGCCGCAGCACCAACCCCTGTGCATTTTGATTTTATAAGACTTAATTATATTTGAAAGTCAGAGTTACAGAGAGAGAAGAAAACAGACAGACAGACAGACAGACACACACACACACACACATATCCCGGAGAGGGAGGGAGGGAGGGAGAGAGAGAGAGAGAGAGAGAGAGAGAGAGAGTCTTCCATCTGCTGCTTCATGCTCCAAATAGCCACAATGGCCAAAGTTGAGCTGATCCAAAGCCAGGAGCCAGGAGCTTCTTCTGGTCTCCCACATGGGTGGCAGAGGCCCAGGGACTTGGGCCATCCTCTGCTCCTTTCCTAGGCACATGAGCAAGGAGCTGGATAGGAAGTGGAGCAGCTGGGACCCGAACCAGTGCCCATATGGGATGCCAGTGCTGCAGGTGGCAGCTTAACCTGCTGTGCCACAGTGCGAGTCCCAAGGCTGAACATTTCTAATCAGTGGGGACTGCACTAGGCATAGGTAGAATTTAAGTTGTGACCAAGAAAAGATGTTAGTCCCTGGAGGGATCTGAAACTACAAACTGTGGTTGTTGGAGCTTCCCTCTTTCCTTGGCCTTTAGGCATAGAAATGTTAATTGTTCCTTGAATCTATCCTGGATACTGTGCTATCTCTTGTTAGTTTCTCTGTACGTCAAACAGATCCACTCCCAATCACACAAGACAATAAAAGGAGGCCCATAAGTGGCCTACTCACCTGCTCTTCCCACACCAGCTCTATCCTGCACCATGGCAGGGATCACAGTCTACACATCTTCCAGCAACAGTGTCTCTCGTCCATCTCCTGCCCTTGTACACCCATCGGTGGTGCTCTCCTTCCTCAGGAACTAGAGAACAAACCCCGGAGGTGGACAGGAAAGTTTAAGGTGCAGGTGTTTGAAACATGAGCTTTATCTTCCTGACCCTGTGACCATCTGCCCTTGCAGAGGAGGTCATCTACAAGGGGACCAAAGGAAAAGGCAGGATTTAAGGTTGGTTCTGATTTTCCCCCTTTAAATTTTAATTAATTTACTTCAGAGGCAGAAAGAGAGAGAGAAAGAGAGAAATAGAGAGAGAACTGAGAGAGAGAGACCCCAACAATTGGAGCTCCCATCTGCTGGTTCACTTTCCAAATATCTGCAACAGCTAGGGTTGGCCAAGGCCAAAGCCAGAAGCTGAGAATTCAGTCTTCCACCCCCATGTGGTTGACCCTCTGTAATCCAGGGTCTATGTGCGCAGGGAGCTGGAGTCAGGAGCAGGGTATGGCTATCAAGCCCAGATACTCTTATATAGGACACAGGTATCTTAACTGGCATCTTAACTTCGAGGCCAAATGTCCATTCCTCCCCAGACATTGAAAGAATTTATTTAACTCTCCTTGGTTAATCCATTTGAGCACCATCTGTTTCCCATTGGAACCCCAAGACAACCATGCTTCTGTTACAAGAATCCTAGTATATAAAAACTTTCCAAAGCATCTTCAGGTTCTGTTCTCCTTGGATTCTCCCAACACGTAAGATCGATAGCAGACCAAGGGCTGAAACCAGGTCTCCTGCCTCCCTGCTAGGTGCTCTTGGGTGTGTCGCACAGCCTCATGGAGGGAGTCTGTTTCCTGTAACCACGGGCTTTGCTGTTGGAACAAATGTTGTCAGGCCTTGGATGGAGTCAAGGACATTCTCTGGGCTGGAAGGAGTCTCTTATGATGGAGCCAAATGCTGAGGACCGGATCCAGAGAAAATAAATGAACAAGGAAAGGCTGTTATGCGCTAATGTGATCAAACCGCATGATTTATTTCCTTAATAGCTGATGAAAAAGAATATGGTATTTAACCATTCCCTTCCCAAGCCTCGTGTGGATCCTTTTAAATTCAACCAGTGAGATAATCTAACAAAGAGTCCATTGGATTTCCATTTGCTACTGTTCATGTAAAAGTAAATCAAGAACAAGCTGTAACGCCAGTCACAAAAGAGCACACATTATATGATTCCAATGGTATGGAATGTCCAGAGTCCAGAACAGGCAAGCAAAGCCAGAGAGACACAAAGAAGATTAGTGCTTGCCAAGGGCCAAGAGTGGGAGAATGAGAAATGACATCAAACAGGTCTGCATTTCTCTGGGGGGTGATAACATGTTCCAAGGTTATATTATAGTGATGGCTATACAAGGTGTAAATGCAAAATGCTGAAAGCTACTGAGTGGTGAATTTTAAGTGGGTGAATTTTATGTTT